>NC_064926.1:353039329-353342359 GCF_023897955.1 Schistocerca gregaria
ACATGAGCTTAGAGATATGTACTAATCTATTCCAATCGATTTTCTTCGTACAACTCATAGTACCAACGATCTACTTTACTAATAATTGCTCTGCGGTGTTTCCGTGCTGAGTTTCGTCTCCTTTGCTCAAGTCAGATTTTCCCTTCTCTTCTTTCATTTTTTTTATTAGCTACACTTCATCTCATAGGCTCCTTGGCCAAGTTTTTCATTATATCCCCAGGCTTCGACGATATTTCTTCGATGGACACCTTCAATCCACTTTTTGCGTGCCGTAGCTCGTACGGCGTTGATATTACTACAGAATCCGTTTCCTTCTACTATGTCGGAAGCAAATTGAAGTACATCCAACATGCTCAAACGGATCATTGTAACTTAAAACATACAAATAATCTTTTGCAATACGTTTAGAAACTCCTTGTGAAGCACGTTACTGAGACCAACATTTTTGCATCCCTGTTTGTATTTTTTTGTTTTACTTTCAGCATGTCTCTTAATTACTAGCTTAATCCCATTGTATATGGACGCTCATTCTATTAATCCTTGATCCCCTTTAAGGTTACAAGTAAATATAATTCTTCAAAGCTCCACTTTCAATAACGCCTTTCAGATGCTACAGCGTGAAGTAAAAGAATTAATAATGAGGATAAATAACACATACAAATTTATCATCACTTACAAAAACGGAGCTTCACTACTAATGCCAAATTCATTTTTAAAGCACATTATAAGAGCATGCTTTTTTATACCGCACTGGTAGAAAATCGGAAAGGTAGCGATACGTCATAGGCAACGTCACCAGTTCATCTTCGTCAATTTTCTAGAAACGGACCACAAACAATACTGATTCTTGACTGTCTGAAAACTAAGATTGTTTCATGTATATCACCCATAAATAAAACGATATGTTGCCACTTACCGTATTACAGTAAGTCGTCGCTACGTGTACAAAGCGTTAGATAAAAACTACAACCAATTCAATGTTGTCGTCACACGATTTGTCCCTCGACACACAGAAATCATGGGTGACATTACTCATTAAGCACCAAGTTTACGGTGACCTTACTAAAAGTCGTTCGGTAAATGAGGTACAAGTTACACACCACTGTTACAAGTTAGCAAAAGCTGTACCTAGTAAAGGCAGCTAACTCCAAAATTTTAGATTAAGCTGCTATAGAAATAAACATATTAAATAGGTAATTGAATTTTTATGTTTTGTTGACAGACTTGCTTAAAATGAGCTTTTATTATCAGTTGGAAGTGTTGCTTTTTAAGATCATCTATAGATAATGATGCAACTGTGACAAAAAATTTCCTTTCACTAGGTGACAACTTCTCATTTACTGATATTAAAGTTTTATTTAAGGACCTTCGCGTGATCAGCGGAGTGAAAAATAAGCCGTCTTTGATGTAACACAAAATCTTCAACAATTCGGTGGAAATATTCCAAACGCTGCTTTCTTCAAGAATGTTCATCCTCTATGACTTGTCTAGTGTCATGGAAATCATCCTCCACGTCTTAATAAATGTTCTGTCAGTTTAGTCTTTCTCGTAGCCGCCATATATATATATATATATATATATATATATATATATATATATATATATATATATATATATATATATATATATTAATGTCCCTGTTATTTTCTGCATCCACCTCAGTACCAAATCTCAAACGCTTCGATTTTCTCGTTGTCCCATATACCCACCATCCATGATTTACTTACCTTTAGTGTTCTTTTACAAAAGTGGTGTCATACTCAAAAGTATCAAAAGACCTGAGTTGCGCTCCACCTGATTTCTATGCAACTTACACAACGAAATTGTTTGCAGGTTTCCTGATATCTTAAGCTACATTCAAACCGACTGATTTGTCGCGGAGATTCGTGTCCGCCACAAGTCGCGGAGAAAAATTTCTCGGCACAATTATCTGACGACTTGGTTGAAGGACAAGTACGCGGCACAAGTAACAAACGTGAGAGTTCTCACTGGCGAGATGTAGCCATTCAGTTTCACGACACCCAACTCAGGAATTCTATTTCTTAGCGCTAGTGCTGTGAATATAATAGTGAATACGGGTAATAATCGGAGAAACGAACGTAAGTGGTGGGTGCCTAACTTTCTCAATAAACGGGACAGTCATGGAGCTTACACTTCAGTGATGCGTGGCCTTAAACTGCAAGACAGAGAGGGCTTCGAAAATTTTGTTCGTACGTCTATGACGGAATTTGAAGTATTACTAAATACGACGGCACAGTACAACGCACTGAAGGATACAAATTTTCGAGCGGCTGTAACCCCTGCTGAACAGCTTGCTGTTACATTATACTTTTTAGCTATTGGAGATTCGTACAGCTCCTTAAGATACTTGCATAGGATTTCCAATTCCAAAATCCCAGAAATAATACCAAAAGTGTGTCAGGCTATTATGAAGGCACTTCAAAGAGAAACTGAGGTAAGAACTTATTTTTATAGATTACTTAGAACAAAATACCACTGAAGTTAACACAGATATTTAACTGTTTTCTCTTAAAAGAAAAACGTTTTATGGTTCTGTTTGCTGCCCCCGTGAATGTCTATTGGCACTAAGTTTATTTCCAAGATTTCTCTTTGTTCAAATTCTTCTAGTTGCTCACTCTTTGCCGAGAAAATTAAGTCCTGGATTTTATTCTGCAGAATGATAAGACGATTTTTATTACAAAATTCTCGTAGTTCACATTCAATGTGTTATATATTATCCTCTTTCTTCGTGAGGAGGTACTCACTTACCCTCTTTAAAACTTCAAGTGCAGCATCGGCAGACGAATTATTTAGAATAATATTCGGTTTCTTCTGCGGTGGTATTTAGGGTGGCTCCAAATGTGTACTAGAATTACTACAAGTACTCGCAGTACTCATACTTTGCATTTCTTCTAGTTGTGAATCATCATCTTCTCTTACTTCTTCTGATTTACCCTAAAAAAGTGGAAAAAATGTTCAGAATCTTTCATCATCATCATCATCATCATCATCATTTAAGACTGATTATGCCTTTCAGCGTTCACTCTGGAGCATAGCCCCCTTATAAAATTCCTCCATGATCCCGTATTCAGTGCTAACATTGGTGTCTCTTCTGATGTTAAAACTATTACTTAAAAATCTTTCTTAACCGAATCCATGTACATTCTCCATGGTCTGCCCAAACTCCTCCTACCCTCTACTGCTGAACCCATGAGTCTCTTGGGTAACCTTGCTTCTTCCATGCGTGTAACATGCCCGCACCATCTAAGCCTGTTCGCCCTGACTGCTACATCTATAGAGTTCATTCCCAGTTTTTCTTTGATTTCCTCATTGTGGACACCCTCCTGCCATTGTTCCCATCTACTAGTACCTCCAATCATACTAGCTACTTGTTGATAAGGTAACCTGAATCCACCCAGCTTTCGCTCCCATATAACAAAGTTGGTCGAAAGATTGAACGGTGCACAGATAATTAAGTCTTGGTACTGACTTCCTTGTTGCAGAAGAGAGTAGATCGTAGCTGAGCGCTCAGTGCATAAGCTTCGCTACACCTCGCCTCCTGTTCTTTCACTATGTTGCCATCCTGTAAGAATATGCATCCTAAGCACTTGAAACCGTCACCTGTTCCAACTTTGTTCCTCCTATTTGACATTCAATCCGTTTATATTTCTTTCCCACTGACATTACTTTCGTTTTGGAGATGCTAATCTTCATATCATAGTCCTTCCATTTCTGATCTAGCTCTGAAATATTACTTTGCAAACTTTCAGTCGAATCTGCCATCACAACTAAGTCATCTGCATATGCAAGACTGCTTATTTTGTGTGCACATATCGTAATCTCACCCAGCCAGTCTATTGTTTTCAACATATGGTCCATAAATAATATGAACAACAGTGGAGACAGGTTGCAGCCTTGTCTTACCCCTGAAACTACTCTGAACCATGAATTCAATTTACCGTCAACTCTAACTGCTGCCTGACTATCCATGTAAAGACCTTTAATTGCTTGCAAAAGTTTGCCTCCTATTCCATAATCTCGTAGAACAGACAATAACTTCCTCCAAGGAACCCAGTCATATGCCTTTTCTAGATATATAAAGCATAGATACAATTCCCTGTTCCACTCATAACACTTCTCTATTTTTTGCCATAAGCTAAAGGTCTGGTCCTGACAACCTCTACGAGGCCTAAACCCACACTGATTTTTATCCAATTGGTCCTCAACTAATACTCGCACTTTCCTTTCAACAATGCCTGAGATTTTACCCACAACGCTCTTTAGTTGTTATAATCTTTTTTGTTTCCATGTTTAAAGATTGGTGTGATTACTGCTTTTGTCCAGTCTGATGGCCATTTAAGACCTGACATTCCACTGTATTAGGTGAGTTCCGACTTAATTTCATACACCCCAGCTGCTTTAATGCACTGCAATCTATTGACCATTTTCTCCACTTCCTCAAATGTGATCCTATTTCCATCATCATTCCTATCCCATTCTACCTTGAAATCTGAAACATTACTGATCGTATTTTCACCTACATTGAGCAACTCTTCAAAATATTCCCTCCATCTGCCCAAGGCATCCACAGGATTCACCAGCAGTTTTCCTGACCTGTCCAAAATAATTTTTTTTTACTTTTTTCAGGTACTGCAAACTGAAGCACAATGGAAGAAAACTGCACGAGAATTTGAGTTTCGCTTTAATTTTCCTCAGATCATAGAGGCTTTAGATGGAAAACATGTTCGAATTCTTAACCCTGCGAGAACAGAGTATTTATCGGAATTACATCGTCGATGTTGCAAGTACAAGTCGCAGGAACTTGCAACTTGCGCCACACCCCATCGGCTATATGAGCCGGGCACGAAACTCCGCGACAAATCCCTCAGTGTGAACGTAGCTTTAGGGTACAGTCATTTGACTATACAAATCCGTTACTACAATATAACCCTAGAGAAATCTGATTTGTATTATAATCAGCCCAAATGCAATTTATTTCCACGACAATGAAAAGATCACGAAACACTTTGTTCAAAAGGCAATTTTTAGCACTTGTAAGCTCAAAATTATTGCAAACAATAACATTTCAGTTGGTAAGTCTCAACTTAAAATCACAGGAGTAAAATTTTGCCCTGGAACTCCCGGTTAACTATCCACATAAGATCTTCAATATGGTTTCATTCATGACCAAACTTGAAATGACCTGTCGTAAAGTTTTGTGTCGAACGGGGATTCGGATACAGCTCCTAATCGATTGTTGAGAAAGCACAATGGGATTTCGAAATAAAGCGTGACCTAAAAGTTAGTTAGAATATGTAAATTCAATATTTCACTGCTTAATGTAGGTAGAGAGGCAAAAACTGAAACATACACTTGAAATGTCATGGATGTTTATTGAAACTGAAAAACGCCCACAGTATGCTCAACAGAGAGGCGTTTTATACGATTCAAAAGCAATAATCAGCATAGCTGATTTTTCCCAAAGCGGACGTTTTTCATAACATGCATTCAGCATGTAAGCCATCGTTCATCAACGACACCTGTAGTCGAGGGACGATGTTGAGAATAGCACTGCACAGCCTATCAGTAGGTACGGCGAGAGATTGCCGTCCAATGCGGTGTTTTACATCCGCAATGATACTAGACGGCTGCAGCAAAGTTTTTACTTCGGTCAACTCCAAAACCAATAATTACATGAACTGTAGACTGTTAACATGGAAGGTCAAGAATGACGGACGTGGTGGCTCAGAAGCCCGAACAAAAGGGAACTGACGTACTAGAACATGCATTAATACTATGAAATGGTACATTGATAATGTCTAAAAACAGACCCAAGTTGAATTCTAGATTTGTCAAATAAAAACCTGGACGAAAAGGACAAGTGATTACTGTGCTATATCATCTCAAAATCATGACTCAGTCATTGAGTGCACTCACCTTTCCAATCGGAGGTAACTTGTTAAGAGAGACATTTGATTGTGATCCGTCCACCACCTCAAATCAGAGCGACTGTGCATTCAACGTAAGCGTAAGCGTCCTGCCAGTATGCAGCAGATAGGTTTGGACGACCTTTTGCGATGATGACAGACGACTCGCCGTGCTTTTGTTCACTGTTTGGACTCCGCCCACACTGTCCAAGAGCCTATGAATATCTGCAGTTCTCTGGTTTCCGCCAGAAGAAATTGAATGGCAGGTCTCTGGTTGGAATGCACCTCCGTGAGGGACGCCATTTTAAAGGCAACATACAACACCACCACCTATCGGAACTCGTGGTAACTATTGTTGTTGTGGTCTTCAGCCCTGACACTGGTTTGATGCACCTCTCCATGCTACCCTATCCTGTACAAGCTTCTTCATCTGCCAGTACTTACTGCAACCCACATCCTTCTGAATCTGTTTAGTGTATTCATCTCTTGGTCTCCCTCTACGATTTTTACCCTCCGTGCTGATCTCCAATCCTAAATTGGTGATCTCTTGATGCCTCAGTACATGTCCTACCAACCGATCCCTTCCTCTCGTCAAGTTGTGCCACAAACTTCTCTTCGCCCCGATCCTATTCAGTACTTCCTCATTAGTTATCTGATCTACCCATCTAATCTTCAGCATTCTTCTGTAACACCACATTTAGAAAGCTTCTATTCTCTTCTTGTCCAAACTATTTATCGTCCATGTTTCGCTTCCATACATGTCTACACTCCATACAAATACTTCCAGAAAAGACTTCCTGACACTTAAATCTATATTCGATGTTAACAAATTTCTCTTCTTCAGAAACGCTTCCCTTGCCATTGCCAGTCTACATTTTATATTCTCTCTACTTCGACCATCATCAGTTATTTTACTCCCTAAATAGCAAAACTCCTTTACCATTTTAAGTGCCTCACTTGCTAATCTAATTCCCTCGCATCACCCGACTTATTTCGACTACATTCCATTATCCTCGTTTTGCTTTTGTAGATGTTCATCTTATATCCTCCTTTCAAGACACTGTCCATTCCATTCAACTGCTCTTCTAAGTCCTTTGCTGTCTCTGATAGAATTAGGATATCATAGGCGAGCCTCTAAGTTTTATTTCTTCTCCATGGATTTTAATACCTACTCCGAATTTTTATTTTGTTTCCTTTACTGCTTGCTCATATACAGCTTGAATAACATCAGGGAGAGGTTACAACTCCGTCTCACTGCATCCCTTTCATGCCCCTCGACTCTTATAACTACCATCTGATTTCTGTACAAATTGTAAATATCCTTTCGCTCCCTGAATTTTACCCCTGCAACCTTTATAATTTGAAAGAGATTAATCCAGTCAACATTGTCAAAAGCGTTCTCTAAGTTTACAAATGCTAGAAACGTAGGTTTGCCTTTCCTTAGTCTTTCTTCTAAGATAAGTCGTAAGGTCAGTATTGCCTCATGTGTTCCAGTGTTTCTACGGAATCCAAACTTATCTTCCCCGAGGTCGGCTTCTACTAGTTTTTCCACTCGTCTGTAAAGAATTCGCGTTAGTATTTTGCAGCTGTGCCTTATTAAACAGATAGTTCGGTAATTTTCACATCTCTCAGCACCTGCTTTCTTTGGGATTGGAATTATTATATTCTTCTTGAAGTCTGACGGTATTTCGCCTGTTTCGTACATCTTGCTCTCCAGATGGTAGAGTTTTGTCAGGACTGGCTCTCCCAAGGCCGTCAGTTGTTGTGTTCTCCGGGGGCCTTGTTTCGGCTCAGGTCTTTCAGTGCTCTGTCAAACCCTTCACGCAGTATCGCATTTCGTCTTCATCTAAATCCTCTTCCATTTCCATAATATTGCTTTCAAGTACATCGCCCTTGTATAGACCCTCTATATACTCCTCCAACCTGTCTGCTTTCCCTTATTTGGTTAGAACTGGGTTTCCATCTGAACTCTTGATGTTCATACAAGTGGTTTTCTTATCTCCAAAGGTCTCTTTAATTTCCCTGTATGCATTATCTATCTTACCCCTAGTGAGATAAGCCTTTACATCCTTGCATTTGTTCTCCAGCCATCCCGGCTTAGCCATTTTGCACTTCCTGTCGATCTAAATTTTGAGACGTTTGTATTAATTTTTGCCTGCTTCATTTATGGCATTTTTATATTTTCTCCATTCATCAATTAAATTTAATATTTCTTCTGTTATCCAAGGTTTTCAACTAGTCCTCGCCTTTCACCTACTTTATCCTCTGCTGCCTTCACTACTTCATCCCTCAAAGCTACCCATTCTTCTTCTACTGTATTTCTTTCCCCCTTTCCTGTCAATTGTTCGCTTATGCTCTCCCTGAAACTCTGTACAACCTCTGGTTCTGTCAGTTTATCCAGGTCCCATCTCCTTAAATTCCCACCTTTTTGCAGTTTCTTCAATTTTAATCTACACGTCATAACCTATAGATTGAGGTCAGAGTCCACATCTGACCCTGGAAATGTCTTACAATTTTAAACCTGGTTCCTAAATCTCTGTCTTACCATTATATAATCTATCTGATACCTTTTAGTGGTGACTTTATGGGCTGGAATATTCCACGAAATTCCACAGCAAATTCAGAATTTTCTCAACCAAAATTGGCCGAGAACAATGTGGTAATTACTTCTTGAATTACCTCTTACCAACACAACTTAGCTGTCATTCTGATGCATTGCAACAAATCAAACATCTGATCTGATGCTTTAAGATGTAACTCTAACCCTTCCTAGAATAACAGTCTCAATACATATGAGTTCAGCACCATGAGCCTGTAACTTCTTGCATCCCACCTGCCCTCCATCTTCACATCCTCCAGACCTTTTCCCAAGTTGGCTTTCGCCAACTTCCCCTCCCTGATGATGTTCTTGTCTCATCCATCTACCCCTCCTACTAGCTGTGACTCTCCCCTCTCGTTCCTCCTTCTTCCCCCCCCCCACAGCTCCCTCTCACCCTCCTCACCTTCCTCCCCCCCTTTCCTCTCCCGCATCTCCCACCCCTCTCTCCAGGAGTCCAACCCCCATGCCTCTCTCCTCCAATCCCCCCCCCCCACTATCCCTTCTTTCTCCCATTGGCTCCAGCCCCCGCCGTCCCACCCTCCAACCTCTCCCTATGACCTGGAGGCAGCCCCCCCCCCCCTTCGTCAGTGTGAGTGCTTCGGCGATGTTCGCCACCAGTGTTTCCGTGGGTCAGTGTCTCTCTGTCTGTGTACTGTGTCTTCGTCAGTGTTTAGAACTACGTTCGTGTCTCCACCTGGATGTCTTCATCTGTTTACAGCTGGTGCCACCCTTTATTACAATGTCTTCCGTCGAACGACTTCTGATCTCTTGTGCAATGTTCATGAAGTGTTTACCAAGTTTTTTTAAGTTTTGAATGCCACCCGTGTATGTATGTTGTGTCTTTTGGTCGATGAGCGGCATATATAGGCCGCTGCCGGCCCGCCTTAGCTGAGACATCAAATCACAATAAAGGACAAAAAAACCTGTAAAATTTGCGGAAGACAACTTTCCTACATATAAATGAAACAGTCGTTGCCACAAAACTCATATTGTAGTCATTCAGGAATGAAATAATTACTGATAAGGAGGTTAACGACCAAATTTGAAATCACTGTGCAGGTTAAGGAAATGGTGCCAACAGTTTCATTCGCAGTTTATTATAGACCTAACAGGTGCGACTTGAGATGTGCCTCACGGGTGAACCAAGAGCTGAGGTTCCAATGTGGTGGCTAGCAAGTGCGAGACCGCCGCGCCGGTAACAAACGAGCAGCGCGGACGAGCGCCGCATGCATTATGCGCGCACTTTAATATCTCACTGGGCGGCGCGGTCCCCAGCCGGATGAGTGAGGGCAGCGCAGTGGTCGCGGGTCGCGGTCCCGCTGCCGCCACCCTAGCTGCTGCCGCCTCCGCTGTTGCTGCTGGTGCTGGTGCTGCTCCTGCTGTTGTTGTTGGTCTTGCGACGCCCGCAATATAGCGCCGGCCGAGGGGCGGTCGTAAATCTGCGAGGCCGGACGCTGTCTGGAGAAACAGCGCTGCGCCACCCTGCCGCCACGCCCCCTGCCCACACCGCGGGAACATCTGTTAATTCCACCTCTTTCCGGCCGTGCTTACTGCGGTGTTGATTCTCGAGCTCTTTATTTCCGCCACCTCAAGCTACTCCACCTATTTTCTTCTACAGCAACAGGAGTAGTGTGCTGGTTCGGTGACTTAAATTTAAGACTTCTTCACCACTTCTTACATGTCCACAAAGCAGCATATTTGACCTGTTACCTACATCTATAATGCGAGATCAAAGAGTTTCTGTTTCAGGGCGTTGCTAGAGCAGAAGAGGTGTGTGAGAAAAGTAATGCGACTGACAAAATGCGAGTGATCTGGCTACATTGCGTTATTCAACGTGTGTCGGTCTGTGTACTCATCCCTTCCAGATGCTCAGTCTTACAGCCATCACGTGATTTTCGAGCCATCAATGAAGATGTGTTTTTTCTTGTGTGTTTTACTAAAATGGAACACCGGAATTTGGAGCAACCTTACGCCACCAAGTTTTGTGGTACATATATACACTCCTGGAAATGGAAAAAAGAACACATTGACACCTGTGTGTCAGACCCACCATACTTGCTCCGGACACTGCGAGAGGGCTGTACAAGCAACGATCACACGCACAGCACAGCGGACACACCAGGAGCCGCGGTGTTGGCCGTCGAATGGCGCTAGCTGCGCAGCATTTGTGCACCGCCGCCGTCAGTGTCAGCCAGTATGCCGTGGCATACGGAGCTCCATCGCAACCTTTAACACTGGTAGTATGCCGCGACTGCGTGGACGTGAACCGTATGTGGAGTTGACGGACTTTGAGCGAGGGCGTATAGTGGGCATGCGGGAGGCCGGGTGGACGTACCGCCGAATTGCTCAACACGTGGGGCGTGAGGTCTCCACAGTACATCGATGTTGTCGCCAGTGGTTGGCGGAAGGTGCACGTGCCCGTCGACCTGGGACCGGACCGCAGCGACGCACGAATGCACGCCAAGAACGTAGGATACTACGCAGTGCCGTAGGGGACCGCACCGCCACTTCCCAGCAAATTAGGGACACTGTTGCTCCTGGGGTATCGGCGAGGACCATTCGCAACCGTCTCCATGAAGCTGGGCTACGGTCCCGCACACCGTTAGGCCGTCTTCCGCTCACGCCCCAACATCATGCAGCCTGCCTCCAGTGGTTTCGCGACAGGCGTGAATGGAGGGACGAATGGAGACGTGTCGTCTTCAGCGATGAGAGTCGCTTCTGCCTTGGTGCCAATGATGGTCGTATGCGTGTTTGGCGCCGTTGGTTGGTTGGTTGATTGGGGTTGAAGGGACCAAACAGCAAGGTCATCAGTCCCTTGTTACAAAGGCGGTCAGTTCCGACAGAGGGACAGCTCAGAAGAGTCAAAAACGATAAAAGGTAAAAGGTAAAAGGTAAAAGGCTAAAAAAGTGCAGTCGTGTCGTCAATGATAAAAACACAAGGAGGGAAGTCAGTAAATGGGCAACCTCAAGAGAGGAAATATCCCACCTGTGATGCAGTACAAGCAAGACCACATGCTATTTAAAAGCGTTCAACCGCTAGAGTGTAAAAGGGCTGATTGTAAAAGGGATTAAACAAACCTAAAAGGCGATAAAAACAGTAAAAGGGAAAAAAGAAGGAACATGGCCAGGGAGGGGAGTCAGGAATCTCCAAGCACAGCCTACAGTGGGAGACATCCCAACCCTCACCGCCCTGCCCCTACTCCAGAGGGAGATGAAAATCCTTAAAACTGAGAATAAAAACCACTTTCACGGAGGAAACTGAGAACCAGTTCAACCATCTGGGAATCGTCTGCTAATATTAAGGGTAAAATGCAGGGAAGTCTGTACTTAGTACGCAGAGCTAAAAGAAGGGGGCATTCCACCAAAATGTGGGCCACTGACTGGAAAGCTCCACAACCACAAAGTGGGGGTGGCTCACCACGCAAAAGAAAACCATGGGTCAGCCTGGTATGGCCGATGCGAAGACGACAGAGGGTGGTCGAGTCCTTTCGCGAGAGGCGTAAGGAAGAACGCCATGGGACAGGTGTCACCTTAATCGCACGAAGTTTATTAGACAAGGAGGTAGCCTCCCAGGATGTGGCCCATGATTGCGCAAAGTGGGATTTGAGATGAAGCCGTAAATCCGCCACAGGAGGGGTAACAGGGAATGGGGGGTAAGTGACTGCTCCCCCAGCCAAACGATCAGCAAGCTCATTTCCTTGGATGCCCACATGGCCAGGGACCCAATGGAAGCTAACAGAACAAGCAGCATGGTGGAGATCAGCGAGATGGTCATGGATGGAGGAGACCAAGGGATGACGGGAGAAACACTGGTCAAGTGCCTGAAGGCCACTCATTGAGTCTGTACATAACAAAACGCGATTGAGCTTGGACTGTTTAATAAAGGCCAGGGCCCGGGAGACCGCCATCAATTCCGCAGTGAACACCCCACATGCATTTGGCAGGAGATGATTTTCCATGCCTACAGAGGAGGTGAAGGCATAGCCCACACGATCAGCAGATTTAGAGCCATCAGTGTAAAAAACAACAGCATCCCGAAACTCAGATAAAATGCGGCGGAAAAAACAACGGAACACCATCGGGGGAACGGAATCTTTCGGACCTCGGCAGAGATCCATCCGAAGTCGGGGCCGAGGAACTAACCAAGGAGGTGTGTTGGGGAGGGAATGTGGGATACAGGAAAAGGAAGGAAGCTGAAAATCACGGCGAAGAGACGCTAGGCGGAGCCCAACCGGTAAACCCGCCCGAGGGCGGGAGTCAGGTGGGCGACTTCCTTGGGCAGGGAACAGGATAGAATAGGAAGGATGAGTGGGAGAGGAACGGACAGCGATTGCATACGAAACCAGAAGCTGGGAGCGCCGAACGGAAAGGGGGGATCCCAGCCTCAACCAGGAGACTATCAACAGGGCTAGTCGGGAAGGCACCGATGGCCAAACGGATACCACGATGGTGGACTGGATCCAAGAGGCGCAATGTAGAAGGGGCAGTTGAACCGTAAACTTGATAACCATAGTCCAAGCGAGACAACACTAAGGCCCGATAAAGGTGGAGGAGAGTGGAACGGTCAGCACCCCAAGAGGTGTGGGCAAGGAAGCGAAGGACGTTTAGTTTACGGAAACATCCTATCTTCAGGCGTCTGATATGAGGCAGCCAAGTGAGCTTGTTGTCGAAAAGAAGGCCAAGGAAACGAAACTGTGGGACCACAGGTAATCGTTGTGGATTGAGATAGAGCTCTGGATCGGGGTGGACTGTCACACGGCGACAAAAGTGGACCACTCGCGATTTTAAAGGAGAAAACTGAAATCCGTGTGAGATGGTCCATGCAGAGGCACGCCGTATAGCACCCTGGAGCTGCCGCTCTACAGCGGCCATCGAAGAGGAACTAACCCAAATGCAGAAATCATCCACATACAGAGCAGGAGTGACCAAAGGACCGACGGAGGCCACAAGTCCATCTATAGCAATGAGGAACAGAAGTACACTCAATACGGAACCCTGAGGGATGCCATTCTCCTGGGTTCGCGGAGAACTTAAAACTGTACCAACCCTAACCCTAAACGAACGATGAAACAAGAACTGGCGGATAAAAATCGGGAGTGGGCCCCGAAGACCCCACTCATGAAGTGTAAGTAAGATATGATGGCGCCAAGCCGTATCATAGGCCTTGCGAAGGTCGAAAAATACAGTAACCAAATGGCGGCGCTGGGAAAAGGCCTGCCGAACTGCGGATTCCAAGCGAAGTAAATGATCGATCGGAGACCGTCCCTCTCGGAAGCCACACTGGTAAGGGGACAACAGACGCCGAGATTCGAGGACCCAAGTGAGCCGACGGGCTACCATCCGTTCAAGTAACTTACAAACAACGTTCGTCAGACTAATTGGCCGATAGCTGTCGACGAACAGGGGGTTCTTACCAGGCTTAATGACGGGAACCACGATGCTATCCCTCCATTGAGAAGGGAAGTCACCCTGGAGCCAAATACGGTTAAATACCCGGAGAAGATGTCGCTGTTGTGGAGCACTGAGATGTTGAAGCAGTTGGTTATGAATGGAGTCTGGGCCAGGGGCCGTATCATGAGAAGAGGAGAGTGCGGAAAGAGGTTCCCATTCAGTAAAAGCGTCGTTGTATGATTCTGACTGGCTGGGGGTAAAACATAAGGCGGAAGCTTCGGCCCGCTGTTTCTGGGGAATGAAAGCAGCCGGATAGGAGGCTGATGCCGACGCTGTTGCAAAATGGGTCGCAAGATGTTCCGCGAGAATCAACGGGTCCGTGCAAAGGCCATCCGGGAGGTGAAGACCCGGGAGGGTAGACTGCCGATGGCAACCTTGGAGAGAGCGAAGTGTAGCCCATACCCGCGACAGATGGACAGCAGAACCGAGGGAAGAAACAAAGCGTTCCCAACACATCCGTTTGCTCCGTTTGATTAAGTAACGGGCTTTTGCGCGAAGGCGTTTAAAGGTAATAAGATTGGCAACGGATGGATGCCTCTTAAGGTGTTGCAAAGCTCGACGGCGATCACGGATGGCAACGGCAATGTCCGAACTCCACCAAGGGACCTGCCGGCGGCGAAATGGTCCAGATGAGCGCGGGATAGCAAGGCTAGCAGCGTGAACAATCGCGTCAGACATGTCACGTATGACATCATCAATACCATCCGACAATGAGGGAGAAAAAACGACCTGTGCAGTATACAGAGGCCAATTGGCACGTTTGAAGGACCAACGAGGTGATCTGTCCATAGGGGAGCGGGAAGGGAGCGAGAGAATCAACGGGAAGTGGTCACTATCGCAAAGGTCGTCGTGCGGTGACCATTGTAGGGAAGGGAGGAGGGAGGGAGAAGAGCGAGAAAGATCAATGGCAGAAAAGCTACCATGACCGGCACTGAAATGGGTAGGGGAGCCATCGTTAAGAAGGCACAAGTCGTGGTCGGTAATAAACTGGTCAATGAGATGACCCCGACTAGATGGAAATGCACTGCCCCACAAGGGATGATGTGCATTAAAATCGCCAAGTATAAGGAAGGGAGGAGGAAGTTGCTGAAGGAGGGCACTTAAGGAGGCAGGTGTAGGAGTTCTGTCAGGAGGGAGATACAGATTGCAAATTGTGACCCCAGAGTCCAGGTGGATCCTAACAGCAACTGCTTCCAATGTAGTTTGGAGAGGAATCCACGTGCTGGCAATGTCCGTTCGGACCAACGTGCAAACTCCGCCAGACGCCCGTAGGGGGCCGACCCGATTTCGACAGAAAGCATGGAAGCCACGGAGGGTTGGTGAGTGACCACCAGTAAAATGAGTTTCTTGTAGAACCACACAAGCCGCAGAGTAAAACGAAAGAAGGGATTGCAACTCCGGTAGGTGACGGTAATAGCCATTACAGTTCCATTGGATAGCCAAAGAACAATGAGTCAATTGGGGGGTGAACAGGCTAATGTCAGTCATGCCGGTTGGTCACCACCCGTCACCGACAAGGAGGGGGCGACATCCATGAATAACAGGTCAGAGTCAGGTTGTGAAGATGGGGACGAGACCTCTGGCGACACCAGAGACTCCTTGTCCCAGGACTTGTGCTTCTTCTTTCTTTCTGTTTGGGATCGTGGAGGGCTGTGCAACAAAATGGAGCCAGCCACAGCAAGATCGGGAACAGAAAGAGAGCGGGCGATCTGGGGGCCCGCAGACCGTGGTTCTCGTGGTGGCCGCGTGGCAGCAGACCTTTGGCCTGGAAGGTGCCGGGAAGGGGGATCCCGCGAGGGGCGCTCATGACCGGCAGACGCCGAAGAAGCAGGACACTTCTCCAGCCGGGGAGAGGAAGCGGTGCCCGGAGGGGATGGTGTGGGAACCGCAGGGGGAGGGGGGAGGAAAGGGGTTCGGGACTGGGGTAAGGAATGAGGAGGAGGGGGTGAAGATACTACTGAAGCATAACTAGTTGTCAGGGTCACTGGATGAAGGTGTGTATACTTTTTACGGGCCTCGGTATAGGTGAGACGATCAAGAGTCTTATACTCCTGTATCTTTTTCTCTTTCTGATACACTGGGCAATCCAGTGACCGTGAAGAATGATTCCCACGACAATTTACGCACACAGGAGGGGGAACACAGGAACATCCCTCATAGAACGGATGTCCACAGTCACCACAGAGGGGGGCCTGCGAACAGCGCGAAGACATGTGGCCAAAACGCAAACACTTGAAACATCGCATAGGTGGTGGGATGTATGGCTTCACGTCACACCGATAGACCATAATCTTGACCTTCTCAGGGAGGGTGTCCCCTTCAAAGGCCAAGATAAAGGCACCAGTGTCAACGCGGTTGTCCTTCGGACCCCTCTGAACCCGCCGAACAAAGTGAACCCCCCGTCGGCTTAGATTGTCCCGAAGTTCCTCATCAGATTGAAGGAGGAGGTCTCTATGGAAAATTACACCTTGCACCATGTTCAAGGACTGGTGTGGGGTAATTGACACAGGAATCGTACCAAGATGGGTACAGGCACGGAGAGCTGCAGACTGGGTAGCTGAAGCGGTTTTAATCAACAGCGACCCAGACCGCATCTTGCTGATAGAGTCCACCTCGCCAAACTTGTCTTCGATGTGTTCAACAAAAAACATAGGTTTCGTATGAGTAAAAGTATCCCCATCAGTTCTGGCGCAAACCAGATAGCGAGGGAAAGGTTTCGCCCCCAGCCGACGAGCCTGGCCCTCCTCCCAGGGGGTAGCCACGGAAGGGAAGGCGGAAGGGGCAGAGGAAGCAGCACGTGAAGAATCTTTTCCAGTCAAAGAGACGGCCGGAGAACGGCCAGAGTTGTGGACTCTCATGCGTTTCATGAGCATAGTGTCCGCCCTGATACCACCCACTCCGATCAGGGGCTCTCCTCATGGGCGCCACACAGCCACAGCAAGGGCCGTCTGGCACGGCGGCCATTGCTGGGAGTTCCGATGCTCCAGGACGACAAGCAACCACTCCTAGCTTACATGAGGAGGTCACAGCTCAGGTAACAGACGTGTGATCCCTGTGTTTTCAGGGGGCTCAACCAAAAGGGTACATAGCGACCCCACCACATGGGCTGGCTACCGTGCTGGCTATGGACCCTAGCGTCAAACAACGACGTAAAGGAAACGATGGAATCAATGATGATGGCACACGCCGGAGACACTAGGTAAGGTGCTCTTCCCCAAATGGCTCACACTACGGAAGAAAATTTAGTGATGGAGGTCAAACCCCAGAGGGGACCAGAGAATACCAAAAGGATGAAGGAATTACAGAACAAGGCCGAATTCCAAGGTCAGCAGAACCAGGAGAATAGCAGGGCCAACATAAAGAGGGACACCATAAGTAGGGACACCAAGAGAGGGAGAGGAGAGGTCGGAGGGAAGGATGAAGGACAGGAAAGGAGGGGAAGGGAAAGGAAATGCAGCCCGGAAAAAGAAGGAAGGCTGCAACAGCTCGGGGCCCCGTGCTCGCCACGCACGTACTCACGAAAGGACCGCGAGCCCCCTGGGGGGGGGGGTTTGGCGCCGTGCAGGAGAGCGCCACAATCAGGACTGCATGCGACCGAGGCACACAGGGCCAACACCCGGCATCATGGTGTGGGGAGCGATCTCCTACACTGGCCGTACACCTCTGGTGATCGTCGAGGGGACACTGAATAGTGCACGGTACATCCAAACCGTCATCGAACCCATCGTTCTACCATTCCTAGACCGGCAAGGGAACTTGCTGTTCCAACAGGACAATGCACGTCCGCATGTATCCCGTGCCACCCAACGTGCTCTAGAAGGTGTAATTCATCTACCCTGGCCAGCAAGATCTCCGGATCTGTCCCCCATTGAGCATGTTTGGGACTGGATGAAGCGTCGTCTCACGCGGTCTGCACGTCGAGCACGAACGCTGGTCCAACTGAGGCGCCAGGTGGAAATGGCATGGCAAGCCGTTCCACAGGACTACATCCAGCATCTCTACGATCGTCTCCATGGGAGAATAGCAGCCTGCATTGCTGCGAAAAGTGGATATACACTGTACTAGTGCTGACATTGTGCATGCTCTGTTGCCTGTGTCTATGTGCCTGTGGTTCTGTCAGTGTGATTATGTGATGTATCTGACCCCAGGAATGTGTCAATAAAGTTTCCCCTTCCTGGGACAATGAATACACGGTGTTCTTATTTCATTTTCCAGGAGTGTATATAGTGAAGGCTCACCGGCTACTTGACCATCTTCTTCTCCTTTGCAAATGCGCAAACGGTGCCAGAACTTATACCGGAATCGACAACGCGCCATAGTAACGAGTATAATGGGCGGAGGCACTACGAATGTAGTGCGGGACAATGCGTTGAGAATGTGGGTTTCGTGAGAGGCGTGCAAACGATAAATCCCTGCAGTTGTACTATCCTCTGTGTCCTCGGTGGCTCAGATGGATAGAGCGTCTGACATGTAGGCAGGAGATCCCGTTTTCGAGTTCCTGCCTGGGCACACATTTTCATCTGTCCCCGTTGACGTATGGCAACGTCTGTAAGCAGCTCAGGCTATTAATTTCATTGCAATTTTGTGGCACACTTGGAAAATCCGCGAGTGCGACCTTTGAAATGTAGAAACAAACCTACAGGTGACATTCTTTATCGAGAGTGCAAGTATATCGCTGGCACTAATAATTTTTCCAGAGCAGAGAACACTTTGATAATCAGACTCGCTCAGGGAAGCCTTCAACTTAAAAAAAAAGGTGAACTATGGCGACGTTATAAAGAAATTGGTCCAAACAAGGACCAAGTGATGTTATTTTTTTCTTCACTGTTAGACATCCCCTGGAAAATTAATGTTTATGGGGCAGCATGTCTGTCGACAGCCACTGTTGAGGAAAACGTAGGACAAGTTATACAATTAACTTTCCGGACAGAATTTGACAGCAATGAATCAGTTCATATAAAAATATTAGTAACGAAAAATAATATCACTGCAGTTATGCCTCTTACAGTATTTATGATAGCATAACTATTTCAGTAAATATTCCTGAACGCGTCGGAAAGAGCTCGGTTTGCCACAAGGATGGATTTGTCTCACCCAGAACCGCGTGACCGCTACGGTCGCAGGTTCAATCCTGCCTCGGGCATGGATGTGTGTGATGTCCTTAGGTAAAAAAAAAATTGTTCAAATGGCTCTGAGCACTATGGGACTAAACTGTTGGGGTCATCAGTCCCCTAGAACTTAAGAACTACTTAAACCTAACCAACCTAAGGACATCAACACATTCATGCCCGAGGCAGGATTCGAACCTGCGACCGTAGCAGTCGCACGGTTCCGGACTGCGCGCCTAGAACCGCGAGACTGTCCTTAGGTTAGTTAGGTTTAAGTAGTTCTAAGTTCTAGGGGACTGATGACCTCAGAAGTTGAGTCCCATAGTGCTCAGAGCCATTTGAACCAATTTTTTGTCTCATCTATATGCACATCGCTCAACACACGCACAGAAAGAAAACAATGTGTTATAAATATGTACACCAGATAACAACACGATGGGCCAGAGAAATGTTAGCTTCACTGCTAAACTACGTGGTCGGTAGCTTGCATAGAATATCTCAATCTCGGAGGAAACCGCTTTATCATTTGATTCGAAATTCAATTTAAACAGCACTGTTTAATGAACAGTAATGTTGAGATGCAGGCTCTCTACGTTACGAAAAGGCACGTACTCTAGTGTAGCTTACTAAAACTTCAAGAATTAAATTTGAAACTGAAATACAGAAAAAGAACTTTAATACGACAAACGGCTATTACATACACGTACTCACACTTCGAAATTCAGAGTAACTGAAAGAAGATATGGAATGAAAAATGCACTCTCCCTTGACAAAGTAACAGTAGGACAGAGAGACTCGCATTAATTGACTGAAATATCGTCGCTCTCTCTAACTGAAATATATACTCCCGTGTGATTTACCATTATTATCCTTCCAGGGAACTTATCAGCATATCAGCCTCAACAAAATATTTACAGTACAAGAGATAACTAGATCAGACTACCTCAGCTTCCGACAGCGTAGTAAAAAGTGGTGTTCCACGCTACCGGACCGTGGTCCCGAGGTAACGACGGAAATGGGCAGATTAAAATGCGCTCCGGCTCCCTGAACCAACTTTTACAGTAGCTGCCGACCACTTTCCCCTAACGACTCTTTGGGCTAGTAGTAGCTACTCCATCTCAACAGAAAAGTTGCCTACATTGCCAATACCATTTCAAAAATCCCTGCTCAAGAAGTAAAGCATATGCAAGCACAACTCGCAGACATTCACATACTTGAGAACGAAGTCTTTCACGACGGCACTGTTGAATTAAATATTCTCGGACTTCTTGCCGCGTCAAATCTTGGTAAAACCTCGAGCTTTCGACGATATTCACCACCATCGTCATCGTCAGGAAACAGCAGCTGTGGTGGACCTTATGTAGCCCCAGGACGGCTTGTGATTGGACGGCTCCTGATTGGACGGCGAATACGTCACGGTGTCGCAGATGTTGTCGACGCCTGCACTGGTGGCGCCATCGCTCCCGGAGTATCGAAGACCCGCGGCGAATCTCTCTGACGATTCTCCATATCGAGCGCTCGCTTCCATGCACCACTAAGATTGTAACCATTGCCACGATTAAAATTGTTATCGCACATTCTAATTTGTATCGCCTCTTTAATTACCGAGTCCCAGTATGTGGAGGCCTGAGACAGAACTTTTGTTTCAGCAAATAAAATTTAATGTTTCCTAGTGAGGCTATGCTCCGCAATTGCCGATTTTTCCAGCTCCTTATTTTTAAGGTGACGTTGATGTGCTGTACAGCGTTCGGAAATGGTCCGGACTGACTGACCAATGTAACTACTTCCACATTCACAAGGAATTTTGTAAATACCAGGAATCCTGAGACCGAGGCAGTTCTTCACAGGACACAACATCCCCTTGATTTTCCTTGGAGGTCGAGAGATCGGTCTGAAACCTCGTCTACGAAGGATCCTGCCTATTTTACTGGAAATAGAACCGAAGAAAGGAAGAAACACGCTAGGTTGTTCATCATGCGGATAATCATTATTTTCACCTTTCTTCCTCTTGCAGAACGCTGACTTTACATCCCATGAACCATAGCCGTTCCTACGAAATACGTATTGTAGGTGATTAATTTCAGAATTTCAATGGTCTTTGTCAGACACAGTTCTTGCTCTATATATCAATGTAGTTAGAACGGCTTTCTTCTGAGCTGGATGATGGAAACTCTTAGCGTCGAGATATAGATCTGTGTGCGTTGGTTTGCAGTGCACAGAGTGGCCAAGCCGCCCATCTGCTTTTCTTTGCACCAGTACATCTAGAAATGGCAGTTTTCCTTCTCTCTCTATCTCGGCAGTGAACTGAATAATCGGGTGCACACTATTTATATGTTCCAGAAAATTCACATACTTTCCCTATCATACGAAACAAGTAATGGAAAACTTAAACACAGATATATAACATGGAAACGTTATCAGCAAATCGGAAAAGGAAAGATGACTATGTATACAGGGTGTTTCAAACATTACCGGTATATTTGAAACGGCAATACAAGCTAAACGAGCAGCAATAGAAATACACCGTTTGTTGCAATATGCTTGGGACAACAGTACATTTTCAGGCAGACAAACTTTCGAAATTACAGTAGTTACAATTGTCAACAACAGATGGAGCTGCGGTCTGGGAAACTCTATAGTACGATATTTTCCACATATCCACCATGTGTAGCAATAATATGGCGTAGTCTCTGAATGAAATTACCCGAAACCTTTGACAACGTGTCTGGCGGAATGCCTTCACATGCAGATGAGATGTACTGCTTCAGCTGGTCAATTGTTTCTGGATTCTGGCGGTACACCTGGTCTTTCAAGTGTCCCCACAGAAAGAAGTCACAGGGGTTCATGTCTGGCGAATAGTGAGGCCAATCCACGCCACCTCCTGTATGTTTCGGATGGCCCAAAGCAATCACACGATCATCGAAATATTCATTCAGGAAATTAAAGACGTCGGCCGTGCGATGTGGCCGACCGCCATCTTGCATAAACCACGAGGTGTTCGCAGTGTCGTCTAAGGCAGTTTGTACCGCCACAAATTCACGAATAATGTCCAGATAGCGTGATGCAGTAATCGTTTCGTATCTGAAAAATGGGCCAATGATTCGTTTGGAAGAAATGGCGGCCCAGAGCAGTACTTTTTGAGGATGCAGGGAAGATGGGACTGCAACATGGGGCTTTTCGGTTCCCCATATGCGCCGGTTCTGTTTATTGACGAAGCCGTCCAGGTAAAAATAAGCTTAGTCAGTAAACTAAATGCTGCCCACATGCATATCGCCGTCATCAATCCTGTGCACTATATGGTTAGCGAATGTCTCTCGTGCATCAATGGTAGTGGCGCTGAGGGGTTGCCGCGTTTGAATTTTGTATGGATAGAGTTGTAAACTCTGGCGCATGAGACAATACTTGGACGTTGGCGTCATTTGGACCGCAGCTGCAACACAGCGAACGGAAACCCGAGGCCGCTGTAGGATCACCTGCTGCACTAGCTGCGCGTTGCCCTCTGTGGTTGCCGTACGCGGTCGCCCTACCTTTCCAGCACGTTCTTCCGTCACGTTCTCAGTCCGCTGAAATTTTTCAAACAGATCCTTTATTGTATCGCTTTTCGGTCCTTTGGTTACATTAAACCTCCATTGAAAACTTCGACTTGTAGCAACAACACTGTGTTCTAGGCGGTGGAATTCCAACACCAGAAAAATCCTCTGTTCTAAGGAATAAACCGTGTTGTCCACAGCACACTTGCACGTTGTGAAAAGCACGCGCTTACAGCAGAAAGACGATGTACAGAATGGCGCACCCACAGACTGCGTTGTCTTCTATATCTTTCACATCACTTGCAGCGCCATCTGTTGTTGAAAATTGTAACTACTGTAATTTCGAAAGTTTGTCCGCCTGAAAATGTACTGTTGTCCCAAGCATATTGCAACTGACGGTGTATTTCTAATTTCTCGTATCTCATCTTCGTGGTCCTTACGCGCAATTTATCTTGCTGGTGGAAGAATCGTTCGGCGGTCCGCTTCACATGCCGGTTCTCTAAATATTCTCAGTAGTGTTTCTCGAAAAGAACGTCGCCTTCCCTCCAGGTATTCCCGTTTGCGTTCCCGAAACATCTCCATAACCTTTACGTCTTTTTCGAACCTACCGGTAACAAATCTAGCAACTGACGTCAGAACGGTGTCGATGTCGTCCTTCAGTCCAACCTGACACTGATCCCGCATACTTGAACATTACCCAAGAATGAGGAGCACCAGCGTCTTACATGCGGACTCCTTTACAGGTGAACCACTTTTTCCTAAAATTCTTCCAATAAACCGATGTCTACCATTCGCTTTCCCTACCAAAGTTCTCACAAGCTCGTTCCATTTCATATCGCTTTGCAACGTACCGTGCAGATATTTAAACGACTTGACTGCATAAAGCAAGCCAGTAGCAACACTGTATTAGAACATTATAGGTCTGATCTTACTACTCACATTAACTTTCATTGTTCCACATTTGGAGCTAGATGC
The DNA here is from genome assembly GCF_023897955.1 of Schistocerca gregaria. Taxonomy (NCBI): domain Eukaryota; kingdom Metazoa; phylum Arthropoda; class Insecta; order Orthoptera; family Acrididae; genus Schistocerca; species Schistocerca gregaria. Next base: position 353,062,920 of record NC_064926.1, read on the forward strand.
CGTTCACAACACCAACTTGAAAGTTTGTCTAAATTCTCCTGCGTTATTCTACAGACACCTTCCACTGCACCGCTGCATTATCAGCAAACAACCGCAGACTGATGCCCACACTGTCCGCCAAATCATTTATGTGTATAGAAAACAACAGGGCTCCTGTCACTCTTCCCTGGTGAACTCTTGACGATACCCTTGCCTTTGATGACATAATACTGGGTTCCACTACTTAAGAAGTCTTCGATTCACTTACATATCTGATAACTTATTCCATGTGCTCGTATTTTCGTTAACACCTTGCTATAGGGCACCATGTCAAACGCCTTCCAGAAACATAGAAATATGGCATCCGCCTGTTTCCCTTCATCCATAGTTCGCAGTATATCATGTGAGAAAAGGAGAAGCTAAGTTTCACACGAGTGATGCTTTTTAAACCTATGCTGATTCATGGACATAAGCTTCTCAGTCTTAAGAAAGTTTATCATACTACAAGTGAGAATGTGTTCAAGTATTCTGCAGCAAACCGTTGTAGGGAACAGCAGTCTGCAATTTTGTTGGTCCGTTCTTCTACCGCCTCCTATATAATGGAGGTACTTGCGCCTTTCTCCAGTTGCTTGGGACTTTGTGCTGGGCGACAGATTTAAGAGAGATGCTGTCTGTAACATGGGTTGCGAATAGTGTTAGTAATAAAAAAAAATATTAATTTAAAACATCACGGCTGATAGTGAAGTTCTACAGCATGAACAGAGAAAATGTAGTACTTACATGTTGTAATGTTAACCGGGAACCCAGAAACGGCGGAGAGGCTCAGTCCTCAACGCAGCCGCAGTGGTCCACAACCCCACGACGACTACCGCAGTCCACTTCACCCCTCCGCGGCCCACACCGAAACCAGTGTTATTGTGTGGTTCGACCCGACCCTCCCCCCTCCCCCCGCCAGGGAACGTCTCACACCAGAGGAGTGTAACCCTAATGTTTGCATGGTAGAGTAATGGTGGTGTACGCGTACGTGAAGAACTTGTTTGCGCAGCTATCGCCGACATAGTGTAGCTGAGGCGAAATAAGGGGCAACCAGCCTCCATTCGCCGAAGCAGATGGAAAACTGCCTAAAAACCATCCACAGACTGGCCGTCTCACCGGATCTCGACACAAGTCCGCCGGACGAATTCGTGCCGGGGACCAGGCGCTCCTTCCTACTCCGGAAGGCCGTGCGTTACACCGATCGGCTAACCGAGCGGGAAAATTTAGTATTTCTTCATTTAGTGCTTTCTTCATTTTCTGCGCGGTCCTCAATGAGACAAAATTTCTGAAAGTTTGGATTTAGTGTGCAAATTATGTTGGAAGTCGATAAGTACCTCTAATCTAAAATAATCAGTTAATATAGTCTGGATAATTTGTGCAAGCCGGAGTGGCCGAGCGGTGCCGTTTCCGTGCTACGACCATTTGAAAACATGTTCATAATACAATCATATTTATAAGTAACTGATTAGGCATGACTCAGTACATCACTTGTTTTAGAGTTCCACTTATTAGTAGCTAAATAGATAGTTCAGGTGCTCGTTGGCGGGTTCTCTTCGGCAGTACAGTCCCTTCCAGTTCTAGTGTTCTGCGACTCCTTGGTGCACCAACGTCTCGCTTGCTAACGGTGAAGGTATCTTTCCTCGAAGACGTTAAGTAATCGTGGCGATAAGCGAATGCGGTGGAGTCGGATGCTATGGACAACGATCGTGACAAAGGCGATGAGCTGCTCTTCCGTTACTGTGAACTTCGCCATTCGGAAGAATCTTGTCGGTGTAATCTGCAAAAGTGTACTCTTTTATGTTGCTTTAACGCTTGCAGACACGTGAATGAGGCTCGAAAATTGTCAGAGCGGTAGGATAGACAACCGAAATCGGCGATCAGACGTAACCAATTCCCTCAGTAACTATCCTGTTGCATACCTACCTAGTAAACATGTCTTCAGACACTTGTAGAACGGAAACAATACCTTTCCTGACAGAGATTCCTATTCAAAATATTATATACTCAGCTCCCTTTACAGGTCCTAGATGTTTGTAATGAGAATTTGCGAACACACTGCATATCGTAGATAATTGGTAGCAGTAGTGTAGCTCGATTGTTCCTAGTTTGGCAGTGTTGAAATAATAGGAATCACATGGAATCTAACCACAAAGGAGTAAATAAGTTCAGACTCTTCACCTTCTTCGCTATCATCAGCTCAGAAGGACGTCACCTGGTGGTCCTCTGATCCCTGGACCATGATGGCTTCGGGTCCTTCCTCTCGTACTGCAGGGAATTAGTTGGCTGATTTGATGTTAATTAAGTAGTGAAAAAAATGGGGGGAGGGTACAGATCAGTACCTGATAGCTAACACACAACCAGAAACACTCTTGTAAACACACGGAAATGAGAGACAGCGCAATGCATATGGATGGCAACTAGCCAGGACTTCACAGGTGATCCACAGACTTGCTGTGGGCCAGGTCAGAAGTACAAGAAAGTACATAAAATATGAACAGAGGTAACCATAATTATTGCAGCCTCTACAGAGAGTTTTAATGCGACTAATAATATAGTCTCACTACTCAGTTTAGTGAAATTACTAAGAAGTTAAGAAAACTACTGTAAATTACTGCAACAACAGCCACATACTAGTAGCCATAGTGTGACGACATTTGGTTCAGTCTAACATGTATGCAATTGGATTGCAGGACTAGCCCATCCACACTCAGCTGGAAACTGTACCACATAGCAAAAATAGCCTGTTTGGGTTACTTGACTAGATGACGGGTTTTGATGCAAAAAACGCTCGCCAGAGACATTTTCTCAGCCCGACGGGAGTCTCAACATAATTACTTCAATCCCTAAGTCGAATAGGAAGCGGTGTTTAAGTTTTAAGATGGTTCGAACGGACCTGAGCACAATGGGACTTAACATCTGAGGTCATCGGTCCCCTCCAATTAGAACTACTGAAACCTAACTAACCTAAGGACATCACACATTCATCCCTGACGCAGGATTCTAACCTCCGACCGTAGCAGCAGCGTGGTTCCGAACTGAAGCGCTTTGAACCACTCGGCCACTGCGGCAGGCCGGGATTTTTAAGGTCTAACCACTCTTTGGCAGGCGAGCGGTTTTGTGCAGGGAATAAGTCGGCGACAGGGTCTACCTGATGTTCATCAAGTCTCTGTGGTTGGAGACAGTACAGGGAGGCAGAAATGAGGAAACGTGTTTCTGGGCTAGTACCTCGGTCTGATTTTAACCTTCTTCCCGAGTTTACGTGAACATGTCGGAGAGCACAGACACGGGGTGATAATATCAATGAGCGTAGACCGTAGCTGAGGCTTACCAGATACTGAGATCACTAGAAAAATCATCCAGCCCGTCCAATCGCTTAGACTCGAATAATGAAAAGGAGCCAGTTCCTTGCTGCTCAAATCGAACACTCAGCTTCGGTTACACGTCGTACTGTAAGTGACTATCAGCCATAGGTACACGTAGCCAATAATAAACTAACTACCCAGAGTCCAGAGGTACGTACAGGCAGGAATACAAGTACTTCTTGGTTTACAAGCTTAACTGAATAGATTCCTTCTCTCTCTGCTGTCGGCTGTCGGACACCCAAGCGTCGTCTGCTGGCAGGAACTCTCAGATTACTGAGCTCTGTGCTACTCGGCGACTTGTGGCCTCTTAACACTGTGTTGGAGCTGTTTGCTTATAAATGGTACGTGACAGCATCACATTTTTACCCACAATTCGCCTTCAGCCTAGTAGAAATCAGCGGTTTCTTAGATCGCGTGACCCCATATTGGTCAGGCAACAATTTCAACCATTGTACGACTCCATCTATGTTTCCAGGTCCAACTTGTTAACCCTCAACCCGAAACATCCCTTCAATGCGCCTAACTAGAAAAATGTGGTCTCGTAGACGTCAAAATGTTATTTGTTACATAACTGCAGATTAGCTGACAAAAATTAAGTGAATAGTAAACTATCTCATATATGTAGAACCCCCCCCCCCATGAACCATGGACCTTGCCGTTGGTGGGGAGGCTTGCGTGCCTCAGCGAAACAGATGGCCGTACTGTAGGTGCAACCACAACAGAGGGGTATCTGTTGAGAGGCCAGACAAACATGTGGTTCCTGAAGAGGGGCAGCAGCCTTTTCAGTAGTTGCAGGGGCTACAGTCTGGATGATTGACTGATCTGCCCTTGCAACATTAACCAAAACTTCCTTGCTGTGCTGGTACTGCGAACGGCTGAAAGCATGGGGAAACTACAGCCGTAATTTTTCCCGAGGACATGCAGCTTTACTGTATTGTTAAATGATGATAGCGTCCTCTTGGGTAAAATATTCAGGAGTTAAAATAGTCCCCCATTCGGATCTCCTGGCGGGGACTACTCAGGAGGACGTCATTATCAAGAGAAAGGGGCGTGGAGTGTCAGATCGCTTAATTGGGCAGGTAGATTAAAAAATTTAAAAAGGGAAAGGGATTGGTTAAAGTTATATATAGTGGGAATAAGTGAAGTTTGGTGGTAGGAGAAATAAGACTTTTGGTCAGGTGAATACAGGGTTATAAATACAAAATCAAATAGGGGTAATGCAGGAGTACGTTTAATAATGAATAAAAAAATAGGCGTGCGGGTAAGCTACTACAAACAGTATAGTGAACACATTATTGTGGCCAAGATAGACACAAAGCCCACGCCTACTACAGTAGTACAAGTTTATATGCCAACTAGCTCTGCAGATGATGAAGAAATGGATGAAATGTATGATGAGATAAAAGAAATTATTTAGGTAGTGAAGAGTGACGAAAATTTAATAGTCATGGGTGACTGGAATTCGTCAGTAGGAAAAGGGAGAAAAGGAAACATAGTGGATGAATATGGATTGGGGCTAAGAAATGAAAGAGGAAGCCGTCTGGTAGAATTTTGCACAGAGCATAACTTTATCATAGCTAAGACTTGGTTCAGGAATCATAAAAGAAGGTTGTATACATGGAAGAATCCTGGAGATACTAAAAGGTATCAGACAGATTATGTAATGGTAAGACAGAGATTTAGGAATCAGGTTTAAATTGTAGGACATTTCCAGGGGCAGATGTGGACTGACCACAATCTACTGGTTGAGACCCTTAGATTAAAACTGAAGAAACTCCAAAAATGGGGGAATTTAAGGACATGGGATCTGGATAAGCTGAAAGAACTAGAGGTTGTACAGAGTTTCAAGGAGAGCATAAGGGAACAATTGACAGGAATAGGGGAAAGAAATACAGTAGAAGAAGAATGGATAGCTCTGAGGGATGAAGTAGTGAAGGCAACAGAGGATAAAGTAGGTAAAAAGACGAGGGCTGCTAGAAATCCATGGGTAACAGAAGAAATATTGAATTTAATTGATGAAAGGAGAAAATATAAAAATGCAGTAAATGAAGCAGGCAAAAAGGAATACAAAAGTCTTAAAAATGAGATCGAAAGAATGTGCAAAATGGCTAAGCAGGGATGGCTAGAGGACAAATGTAATTATGTAGAAGCTTATCTCACTAGGGGTAAGATAGATACTGGCTACAAGAAAATTAAAGAGACCTTTGGAGAGAAGAGAACCACTTGTATGAATATCAAGAGCTAAGATGGCAACCCAGTTCTAAGCAAAGAAGGGAAGCAGAAAGGTGGAGGGAGTATATAGAGGGTATATACAAGGGCGATGTACTTGAGGACAATATTATGGAAATGGAAGAGGATGTAGATGATATGAAATGGCAGATAAGATACTGCGTGAAGAGTTTGACAGAGCACTGAAAGACTTGAGTCGAAACAAGGCCCCGGGAGTAGACAACATTCCATTAGAACTACCGACCGCCTTGGGAGAGCAAATCATGGCAAAACTCTACCAGCTGGTGAGCAAGATGTATGAGACAGGCGAAATACCCTCAGACTTCAAGAAGAATGTAATAATTCCAATCCCAAAGAAAGCAGATGCTAACAGATGTGAAAATTACTGAACTATCAGTTTAATAAGTCACAGCTCCAAAATACTAACACTAATTCTTTACAGACGAATGGAAAAACTGGTAGATGCGGACCTCGGGGAGGAGCAGTTTGGATTCCGTAGAAATGTTGGAACACGTGAGGCAATACTGACCTTACGACTTATCTTAGAAGAAAGATTAAGAAAAGGCAAACCTACGTTTCTAGCATTTGTAGACTTGGAGAAAGCTTTTGACAATGTTGACTGGAACACTCTCTTTCAAATTCTGAATGTGGCAGGGGTAAATACAGGGAGCGAAAGGCTATTTACAATTTGTAAAGAAACCAGATGGCAGTTGTAAGAGTCGAGGGGCATGAAAGGGAGACAGTGGTTGGGAAAGGAGTGAGACAGGGTTGTAGCCTCTCCCCGACGTTATTCAATCTGTATATTGAGCAAGCAGTAAAGGAAACGAAAGAAAAATTCGGAGTAGGTATTAAAATTCACGGAGAAGAAGTAAAAATTTTGAGGTTAGCCGATGATATTGTAATTCTGTCAGAGACAGCAAAGGACCTGGAAGATCAGTTGAACGGAATGGACAGTGTCTTGAAAGGAGGATATAAGATGAACATCAACAAAAGCAAAACGGGGATAATCGAATGTAGTCAAATTAAATCGGGTGATGCTGAGGGAATTAGATTAAGAAATGAGATTTTTGCTATTAAGGAAGTAAATAACTGATGATGGTCGAAGTAGAGAGGATATAAAATGCAGACTGGCAATGGCAAGGAAAGCGTTTCTGAAGAAGAGAAATTTGTTAACATCGAATTTAGATTTATGTATCAGGAAGTCGTTTCTGAAAGTATTTGTATGGAGTGGAGCCATGTATGGAAGTGAAACATGGACGATAAATACTGTAGTTTGAACAAGAAGAGAATAGACGCTTTCGAAATGTGGTGCTACAGAAGAATGCTGAAAATAAGGTGGATAGATCACGTAACTAATGAGGAGGTATTGAATAGGATTGGGGAGAAGAAAAGTTTGTGGCACAACTTGACTAGAAGAAGGGATCGGTTGGTAGGACATGTCCTGAGGCATGAAGGGATCACAAATTTAGCATTGGAGTGCAGCGTGGAGGGTAAAAATCGTAGAGGGAGACCGAGAGATGAATACACTAAGCAGATTCAGAAAGATGTAGGTTGCAGTAGGTACTGGGAGACGAAGAAGCTTGCACAGGACAGAGTAGCATGGAGAGCTGCATCAAACTAGTCTCCGGACTGAAGACAACAACAACAACAACAACATGGAGAACGTCGCTCTTTATGGTACATGATTCACAATATCAATAGTACGGATACTGGCGCCTTGCTAGGTCGTAGCAAATAACATAGCTGAAGGCTATGCTATCGTCTCGGCAAATGAGAGCGTAGAAGTGAGTGAACCATCGCTAGCAACCTCGGCTGTACAACTGGGGCGAGTGCTAGGAAGTCTCTCTAGACTTGCCGTGTGGCGGCGCTCGGTCTGCAATCAATTGATAGTGGCGACACGCGGGTCCGACGTATACTACAGGACCGTGGCCGATTTAAAGGCTACCACCTAGCAAGTGTGGTGTCTGGCGGTGACACCACATTCCTCCCCCGCAAATCGGCGTACGGTTGTGGCATAAGGCTTCCGCCGGCCGTGGGGAGAACCGCATGTTGATGTATGGGACGAGGAGGGGAGCCTAACAACAGGCGAGGCTTTGCCACCCGCACCCAGCCATTGGGACCGCGGGGAGTTAGGAAACGCCTGAAAACCTACTCCAGGGTGCACGCCAGCATGCGGTGTATGTGCCCGTAGAGAGACAGGACGGGCCGAAGGGTCGACCTCCATCGGGCCGGGGCACCCGACGAGCGAAGACGACATGTGATCCGGCGCGGGCAAGAGTTCCATGTCGGAGGACAACTGGTGACGGGAAGCGATCGGCGGCGCGTGACCCAGTGAGGCGCCCGGCGGTTGCAGCGACGCGTCCACTTCTGGCGGCGGCGGCGGGAGAACAGGGGTCGGTGGCGTCGTTAAAACGTCGTTAACACCTGCGGCTGAGGCGAGTCAGTAGATGGGTCCCCAGAGCGCTGACGGGACGGCACCGTCGTTGAAAGCAGACGGCGAGCGGCAGATCCCCTGCGACGATAGAGGCGCAGCTGACTGAGATGCCGACGCACCTCACCAGAGGCTCCCAAAACCAGATACATAGCGCGTCCGAGGCAGCGAAGAATGTGCCCTTCGAGCCAACGCCGTGAACCTCGGTAGTGGCGATAGTAGACAACGTCGCTGGAGCAAAAGCAGGTGTCTGCGGCTGCACAGGAATCTGATGCGGCAGATGTAGCAAAGACCTCAAGGTTCGATGATGACGGCCGTGGAGCATCTCAGCCGGTGAGCGACCATCTCGGGGCTGACAGCGATACGAGGACAAAAAGAGCAATAACGCGTCCTCCCGAGAATGCGACGCTTTCAACTTCAACAACTGTGACTTGGAAGTCCTGACCAATCGTTCAACAGCCCCGTTTGACTGTGGCGAAAACGGCGCGGACGTCAGAATGACTGAAATTCTGCGGATATGAATTGTGGGCCATTGTCAGAAACAATAGTCTGTGGAAGACCTTCAGTGCAAAAGATAGTGGATAACGCTTCGATGGTGGCAGATGACGTCGTGGAAGACATCCGGACAACAAAAGGAAAACTACTGAATGAATCTACCACAACCAACCATCGAGCATTCCAGAATGGACCAGCAAAATCGATGTGTAAGCGTTGCCAAGGGGAAGTGGCTTTTGGCCATGGAAAGAATTTCCGCGGTGGTGCTGATTGTTGTTCGGCACACACCATGCAAGAAGAGCACATATTCGTAATCGCGGCATCGATTCCGAACCAACTGCAGTGCTGACGAGCAAGTTGTTTCGTTCTCACTATACCCAAATGTCCTTGCTGGAGAAGCTGTAAGACAGAGGACTGTAACGAACCTGGGACCACTACCCTGTACTGATCATTATCAGGACGCAACAGCACAACACCACGTCGTACAAAAAGTCTCTCCTTGTGAGCAAAAAATCGGCGAACCAACGGGTCCCCGATCAGTGATTTTGACAAGGGCTATTGCGTAACAACAAAACGCAGAACGGAGCTGTGGCTGTAGCTAAACGACGAAAATCAATCGGAAACGATTCGACCACGTCATCATTTTACGCATCTATGAACATGCCCGCAATTTCGGAGGAATCGAATGCCCTGTCCTCAGCAACAGGCAAGCGGGACAACGCATCGGCGTTTCCGTGCTTAGCAGTGGACCGATACAAGATATCGTAGCGGTACTGCGAGAGGAAAATAGACCAGCGAATGAATTTCTGCGCTGTACGTGGCGGTACAGGATTGGTCGGATGAAAAAGCGACGTCAAAGGTTTGTGGTCTGTGATTCTGGTAAAGTGACGACCATCAGTCAAGCGGCATTAACGATATTCAAGAATGAACTGGCGGCGTGGGCCATCGCTAACGCCAAGCTTGATGGCCGCGTCGAAGAACTAACTAAAGAAAACGAAAGATTAAGAAAGCAACCTGGAAAGACCTGGGCGGCGGTGGTCGCACAAGCGCCATCAAAACCGCAGACAACAAAGGATGCCATTGCCAAAGTCACCAAACGATCAGACACAACGGTCTTTCTAAGGACCCTGCCTGGTCAGGACACCAGTGTAAAAAGAATTCAGGAATTGCTCACAACCACTATAAATCCAGCAAAAGATAAAATTAAAATCGACAAGGTCAAACCAAGTAGAAACTCTGTTATTGTCGAAGTCGCATCAGAAGAGGACAAAGAAAAATTATTAAACAATGCAAAATTAAACTCGGTGGTCAAATGCGAGCCACCAAGGAAAAGGAACCCGTTGGTCATCTTATATGATGTACCAACGACTATGACAAACGAGGAACTGCAAAAAGCTATAAAGGCACAAAACTTTGAGGACATGTCAGAAGAAGAATTCAAAGGAAATTTCAATCTGAGATTCAAAACGGGGCCTCGGGACCGTGGTGTGGTGCATCACGTTGCCGAGGTTTCCGCACAAATGTGGAGAAAAATAACAGCAATGGGCAAATTATACATCGGCTTTCACGCGACTTTCTGGTTGTACCGCGTTGCCACAATTGTGAAGATCTCGACCACGTTCTGAGGCACTGTACCAGGGGGTCGGCCTGCTCGAAATGTGGCGAGGATGGTCATGGCAGGAAGGACTGGAGGGCTGCAGCAGTCTGCATCCCCTGTAAGAGACGGGGTAAAAAACCCTGTGGTACCACAGGACGTAACTGCCCCACCTACAGACTTCAGGAGCAAAGGCTCATTTCAAGGATAGACTATGGCTGATCAAGCCAAAGCCAACAGAATGCCCGAAAGAAAATCCCCAAGTAAAAGGAGGAGGGATGCCATGAGGGCGAGTGCCTTCAAGTTATTCTTGAGGTCGCTCACGGGCGCCACAACTAAAACCACTGACATAGGCACTCAAACTGACTACCACAAAGGATAGAGGTACTCAAACTAGGCCTCTGGCAGTCATGCTGCCCTCCTCCCCAAGCAGGGAAACAAGGCCGACTAAAGACCTACAGCAACGGCATCCTGTACCAGAGACTGTGGCAGTCTCAGCAGAAGAAAATAGAACTACAAAAGAACCAGTTCAAGAAAATAACTAGCTCAAGTGAACCAGCTGCAACAACAGATCCTGTCGTGAGACTGCCAACTGTCGATCCAGTCACAGTCTATCCTAACCTCGAACTCACTATGCAACTGGCGAGGCTGGAGCAGCCGACTACCCTGACCACTGCCTTGAGACACGTGGTTCGGGTGGGACATGAATATGGTAAGAGAGTCACCTTCTCGGTAATGGAGGCTGTGGACAGAATTCAACTCAAGTCAGTGAATCTCCCCACCGACTTCGGAGCCCTGCGGGACCTACTAAAGAAAGTTTTTGATAGACGTGGTGAAAAATTCGACCTGGACGAAATTTATCGACAAGCAGTTCTGGCAAATGGACGCATCACATTTGACTGGAATAAGACATGGCCTAATGACAGACTTCATACATACTTTCCATAGACTACTACATGACGGAAATCACCATTGGCCAACTTAACACTCATAACAGCAGACTTGTGATGCAGGATTTACGTAAGGAAGTGGAGGAGAGGAGACTAGATGTGGTCTGTCTGCAAGAGCCGTACTCCCTAAACGGGAGGATAGCTTTCACAGCTGCGACCTGGCAAGTAGTCAGCAGAGGGGAAGACCCAAGATCGGCAATACTTATTTCTAACAAACTTATAAGGGCTACAGTCCTAACACAGTTTACAACCAGCCACTGCAACTTCGTGAGCTGCAGTCTCCATCAGGAGCTATTGTCGTTATCAACATGTACTTCCAATATGGTGATGACATCGAAAGACACCTGGCGCACCTCACCACAGCTATCACGGCGTTGCGGGGGCGGAAAGCAATTGTAACTGCCGATATAAATGCCAAATCCCCCCTATGGTACAGCGGCACCAGGGACCTTAATGGAGAGAAGGCAGAAGAGGACATCATGGCCTTGCAGCTTGTGGTGGCTAACAAGCCAGGCAACCCTCCGACCTCTGCGGCGAGAGGTGGCCAAGGCACAAACATTGATGTGACCCTGGCTACGCCTAATGCAGCGCACCTCATCCAGCAGTGGAATGTAGTGGAGAATGCCACCACAAGTGATCATAATCTCATCACTTTCAGCATTTGAGACGACGAGAGCCGCTGGGCCATGGGGTGGGAAGCACAATATAATTACAAAAGAGCTGACTGGGAAAGACTTGCTAGGGAATGTGACATTCCTCCATTATCAGAAGGTGACGGACACATGGACCTTGACGTTGACAACAGAGCCGGGGAACTGGTGACAGTAATAACTCGAGCGGTCAAAGCCGCCGTACCTACTAGGAGGAGGGCCATGGCGGCCTCTCCGTCACCATGGTCTGCTGAACTAGAAGAGATGCGCCGGTCGGTCAGAAGGTTCAGGAGGTACTACCAGCGCAGTGTCGTCTGGCTAGAAAGACAAAGATGGCTGGAGCTTTACCAGGAAGCCAAAGATAACTTCCAAAAACAGTTACGGGAAGTTAGAAGAAAAAGTTGGGAACACTTTGTTCTGAACCAACTAGCACTAGACCCATGGGGAGTTCCCTACAGGCTTGTTCGGGAAAAAATCCGTTCTCCGATGGAGCTCTCAACCGTCAGGCATGGGGACGGGATGACAGAGTCTTGGCAGGAAACTGCTGAGGTCCTTCTCCAGTCCCAACTGCCTGACGACACTGCGGATGAAGAGACAGACGAACTACGGCAGCTGCGTCAGAACAACAACAACGTATATGAAAATGATACGGCAGTTTACCCATTCTCTGAAGAAGAGGTAGCTGCCCATATAAACTCCCTGAAGAGAGGGAAAGCTCCTGGGCCAGACTGCATTGTGGCGGAGGTGGTGCAATTCCTGGGCCCCCAGATAGTCGCCCCTCTAACTCATCTGTACAACGAATGCCTCAGGCAGAAAAAGTTCCCTCGAATATGGAAGAGGGAAAATGTTGTAATTATAAAGAAAGGAGCCGACAAAGACCCAGCAGCAACAAAATCTTACAGACCTATCTGCCTGCTTGATCTGCTTGGGAAGGTTCTGGAGAGACTTCTGGCTGACAGACTGGCTGCGCACCGAGTGCTGTGCGGAATGAGCAGCAGGCAGTTTGGCTTTAGGCCTGGACGATCGGCATCTGATGCAATCGCCCTGGCGGCCGAGGTCTGCGGCTCTACCCCGTACAAGTACCTTGTTGGCATCATGGTGGACATAAGTGGCGCCTTCGACAACCTGTGGTGGCCTTCGCTCTTCTCCTGCTTACGAGAGAAGGAGTGTCCAGGGCCGCTATATGGGTGTCTGAGGAGCTATTGCGAAGTTCGGGAGGTCTGGCTATCATCTACTAGCACAAGAGTAAGAAAAACTATCACTAAAGGATGTCCCCAGGGTTCCGTACTGGGTCCCCTGTTTTGGGACATCCACATGGAACCCTTACTAGACAAACTACAGCAAAGTGATGAAGTGCTGGAGGTGATAGCCTACGCACATGACCTCCTCCTACTGATCGGCGGCCGTAGCCGAGAAGACATGGAGCCCAAGATTGTAAGAACAATAGAAACACTACAACTATGGTGCCGTAACACGAAGATGAAAATTTCACCGGCCAAGTCTACATCCTTCTTCTGAAGGGACAATTAGCTCGCAATCCAACTGTCAGGATAGATGGATCACCAGTTCTCCGGCGACGTGAGACTCGCTACCTTGGTATCATGATTGATGAAAGGGTGTCTTTCGGTAGACACATCGAAACCGTAACACAAAGAGCCCTACAAGTACTCAACAACCTCATCTCCATTGGACATAAACGGTTTCATCTCCTACCACATCTCATCAAACTTTATCACAACATCATACTCACATCTATAGTGGGTTACGGCTCGGGAGTCTGGGCACACAGGCTCACGAGGGTGGTGCCCGCCATGACAGTGAGGAGAGTGCAGAGAAACATGATTTTGAGATCAATGGGGGCATACAGAACTACACCGGGAGGAGCCCTGTTAGTTATAATGGGGCTCTGTCCCCTGGATATCAAAATTCGGGAGCAGGCCGCTTGGTACTGTGCAAAGAAGGGGAATTTGGAGAAAACTGAGGAAATTCTGGGGAGCACGACCGAAAATAAAGTAGAGATCAGGCAAAAAGGGGAGCTGCTATGGCAACATTCGTGGGAAAGCGAAGAAACAGGGCGTCGTACCTTTGAGCTCCTACCAGATGTCAGGGAAAGGATGGGAATGTCATTTCGATCCAATCCTAGGACTAATCCACTTTCTCACTGGACATGGACCGTAAAAAGGCGACACCTGCGTGTGACTGTGGTGTTCCGGAGTGTACTCCTGACCATGTAGTCTACGAGTGCCCCCTTTTCAATGATGTGGCCTCAGTACCACGTGACCAACTACCGCATAACGACACATATAGACTGATCAGACATCGTGACACTTTTCATACCGTAAATAAGCTGGCTAACGCGGTATCACAGAAAGTCTTAAAGGACTACTTGAGAGAACTATATTAGCACAAATAGGAGACAAACCTAAACACAAATAGAGTTCGATACCCTACTCACAAACCGCCTGGGCGCGAAAGGCCGACTTCCTCATTCTGAATCCGCTGCGCCACAAGATTTTGGGGGAGTGGGGTGCAGCCTTACTGAACTAGAAATCGCACCAGACTTGACCTTAGGATAAGTTAGTTGTAGGATTTAGTTTTAGACATTATTCTTAGAAACCTGCAGCGATTAACATCTTGGCCTGCCCAGTGTCAGGGGCACGCTCGTTGGGGTTAGCTCAATGAGCAAGGCTATATAGTAGGTTTATACTATTCAGCTGACACATTTGTAACGCTGTAGGACTTAGTGACTAGTCTTAAGGTTACATGATTGTAGTAGATTAACACATTAACTTTTGCCCATTGCTCTCTCCTAATAGCTTACCTACTAACTAGTTACTAAAATAGGACTTAGAATTAGCTGCAACTAATATCTTTGTATAACTATTGTGGCCCACTAATCACATAAGGCAGTGGGCTAGATGTATAAATAACATTCTTTCTGGAAATAAAATTTTTTTTAAAAAAAAGTGACCACCATACAAGAAATCATGAAACATTGTAACACAAAATACGAGAGCCAGTGCTTCTTTCTCGATCTGTGAATAATTTCTTTGCGCAGACGCGAGCAATTTGGACCCAAAGGCAATAGGGCGATAGTGCGATCCATCGTTGTGAGCAAGCACAGCACCGATCCCGAAATCAGATGCATCCACCATCAAAAAAAGAGGCTTCCTGGGATCGAATGGCTTAAGGTAAGTATTGGAAAGCAACGCCGATTTCAACTGGCGAAAGGCGCGTTCGCATTCCGTCGTCCAGACGAACGGAACACCTTTACTGCCTAAGCGATGAAGCGAAGTTGAAATGGAAGAGGCGTGTGGAATATATTTATGATAGTAGTTGATTTTTCCCAGCACACTCTGTAGCTGCTTCAAATTCTGCGGCGACGGCAAGTCTTGTATGGCACGGAGGTGCGTTGGACTGAGATGTT
This sequence comes from Schistocerca gregaria, assembly GCF_023897955.1. Classification (NCBI taxonomy): domain Eukaryota; kingdom Metazoa; phylum Arthropoda; class Insecta; order Orthoptera; family Acrididae; genus Schistocerca; species Schistocerca gregaria. The sequence goes on from NC_064926.1 coordinate 353,078,073, forward strand.
TGCCTTGGGCATTGAGTACATGTCCCAAATATGGCAAGTCCAGAGCAAAAAACACACATTTGTCCTTCCGCAAGCGAAGACCATGTTGTCGCAAGACCTGAAATAATGTTCTGAAATTTGCCAAATGTTCTTCTTCCGTCTTTCTGGAGATCGCAATATCGTCCAGATAATTTGCTGCAGTAGGGACCGACGCACAAACAGTTTGTATATATTGCTGAAACAATGCAGGGGCGGATGCACACCCGAATGGCAGTCGTTTGAATCGATACAAACCCAGATGCGTGTTAACCACCAAAAAGGGCTGGATTTCTTCGTCCACCGGTATTTGCAAGTACGCATCTGCTAGGTCCAACTTCGGAAAAATATTTACCCGGGCACAGTTTGTCAAAAAGATCTTCCGGGCGGGGTAAAGGAAAAGTTGCAATCACTAGTTGTGGATTCACTGTTGCCTTGAAGTCCACACAGAGTCTCAACTTTCCGGAAGGTTTAGGCAAAATTGCTAAGGGTGATGCCCAGAGAGAAGCCTGCACACGTTCAATCACACCTTGTGATTCCAAATCGTGTAATGTTTTTGCGACCTCATCACGCAATGCGTGGAGAACATTGCGCGCTCTGAAAAAATTCGTTTGCGCGTTGACTTTCAGTTCCAAATGTGCTTTAAAGTTCTTAGCGCAACCGAGGCCCGGTGCAAAAATGTCTGCAAATTCTTCACATAGACGAGAAACACTGTCGGAAGGCACAGTCTGGTTCACTGATAGGACCTGATTTACTATAGACAAGTTAAACAACTGAAATAAATCGAAACCAAACAAGTTCACTGCAGAAGAAGAACGAAGGACGTAAAATGACACAAGATTTGTTTGTCCTTTGTATGTTGCAAGAAGGCTACACTGTCCTAACACAGGGAGTGTTTTGTCCTGAATAAGTACTTAATTTAACATTTGCGGCACGCAACTGAGGTGTGCCCAGCATTTTTGTAAGTGTCTTGATTGATCAGTGAAACTGCAGCTCCGGTATCGAGCTGGAATGGTATGACTTTGCCGTTAATGTGAAAGTCTACAAAAAGATTATTGTCCTGCTGACGACAAGAGCGACTATCTCGTGCAACGTGAACTGACACTGGTACATAATCACTTGCGACTTGACGGGAGTTCCGGCGATGTCGACGCACACTATTGTTGGGACGAACACAGTCACTGTTAGAGAGAGTGGCACTGGGCGGAGTGGAATGAACTCCTTGAATTTCCATGGGCGAAGTTTCGCGAGCCTGAGTCTCCTTGGTTCGATTCCGATTCCGGTGCGAAACAAGGGGCCTGGAACAGGTCTGAGCTTCCGATCTCAGCTTTTTCTGGCAAACACTCTGAACATGTCCTTTTTTATTACAATAAAAGCAAATAGCTTGGCGTGACGGGAAATTCTCACGCGAATGTTTAGTAGCACACCTCCGGCATGATTTGATCACTGCATTTGCTTGCCGGCGTGGTACACGTGGCTGAGAGCCTGGCGGCAGCGGCGCAGCCTGGCTGTTTACTGCTCCGTGCAGGTCGCCCGGCGGGCCGGTTAACCTGAATCAAATGATTCCTGAGCAAAGTCAAGTGTGTCCTGCCGATCCAATATGTCCATCACTTGTTGAAGGGAGGGATTTAATTGTTTCAAAATCTTTTCCCTTATACGCACATGAGAAACGTTCTGTGCAATTGCATCACGTACCATAGTATCTGAATAAGGGAGTCCTCATTGACACTCAAAAGCACAATCCCAATAAAGCCTTGCAAGGTTGCAACCCACTCCCGATTAGTCTGACCTGCCGTACGTTTTGTACGAAAGAAGGTACACCGTTTGGTAACTACATTAACTGATTCTTTGAAATATGAATCTAATGCAGACAAAATTTCTTCGTAGGACAGAGTTGCGACGTCGCGTCGGGGAAATAATTTGACTATCACACGGTACGTGGTCACTCCTACTGAAGAAAGGAGGAAAGGCTGCCGCTAGTTACCTTGAATTCTGTAGGCGGCGACATGGAATGCAAATTGGCATGACCACTCCGTCCAGCTCTCCAGTGCAGCATCAAAAGGGCGAAAAGTTGGTGTAACAGCATGTTGTGGCTGCGTTAGTGGTTGAGTGGCTGCTGCCGCATCGTTTTGCATCGCACTTTGACCCTGGATGAGCTGTCCAAGGGCATCCAGTAAGGCCTGCGTCTGCTGATTCTCTAAGCGATAAACTTCGGACAGTATATCTGGAGATTGTGGTGAAGCCATTACACAAGTAAATCAGGGAAATTTAGGTAAGAACACTTTTACTCTCGTCGCCAATGTTGTGGTTGACAGGAGAGCCAACCCGTACAACAAAAGAAGGCCGAAATGCACGCGTTTTAGCTCACGCAGGCTGACGTGTGGTCTGGAACATGACCAGGGAATTAGAATTGAGAAAAACAGACGTAGCTGGTGGAATACATAACTTTAATCCATTCATGGAGAACGTCGCTCTTTATGGTACATGATTTACAATATCACTAGTACGGATGCTGGCGGCTTGCTAGGTCGTAGCAAATAACATAGCTGAAGGCTATGCTAACTATCGTCTCGGCAAATGAGAGCGCAGAAGTCAGTAAACCATCGCTAGCAACATCGGCTGTACAATTGAGGCGCGTGCTAGGAAATCTCTCTAGAGCTGCCGTGTGGCGGCGCTTGGTCTGCAATCAATTGATAGTGGCGACACGCGGGTCTGACGGATACTACCGGACCGCGGCCGACTTAAAGGCTACCACCTAGCAAGTGTGGTGTCTGGCGGTAACACCACGATGTTCATGAGTAAAAATTAAAGACTCTAGAAAGCCTAAACTAAGGTAATAATCCAATGAACTGAAAATATTACTTCCGAAAACTTTTGCACATTAGACGCACAGATTCCTGCTACATTCGAAGCAATCTTTGTGACCAAATTCGCCGTTTTGCTTTCCTTGGACGCACTATACTTCATACACTTCTTATTGTTTCCATTCCATCACTTGGTATGCCCCTGGGATGCCGTCATCAAATAAATTCTCCCATATTTCGCATTTTGTAGGCATCCGATCTTTCTTTTTAGTCCCGGCATTCCTCATTTCAAAGTGTTGTGCTTCATGTATTTCTTCCTCTAACAGACTCTGAAGGTTCCCACTTGAAAATACCATTGCCAAAAAAGTACTGTGTACACTATGAGTAATTATTTGTTGTTTAGGTCGCAATAGGCTGTTCTCCCAATAGAGCTTTATTGTTTCAACGATATCATCATCCTACGTTTCACGGTGACCATCAGCTACCCCAGAGTCAGCATCAGAATCAATAAAAATGTCGTCGTCGTTCTCATTATGTTCTCTATTTACACCATGTAACTAGTTTTACACCAAGGCATCAAAAATTATATATATTGCAGACACCTTATTCCTCTTAGAATGTCACTCCACGCTGTGGTTCATGGATAACAGGAATTCATGAATACAATAAAATGCGATAGAATACGAAAATCCGAAAAAGCATGTGAAAGCAAAATACCTATTAATTTTTGGAAACATGTCTTCTTTTGCACTTGCCTAATCATTATACATAATGCGACGCATGCAGTCAGACAGGCACCTAATTTCATGCTCCTGTCTAAATAATAAACTTTATCACTATACTAACGATGCCAAGCTGATTGTTGAAGTTGCTTTACGCATGGCAGGTATTAAAACAAAGATACTGAAAAACAGAGCAAGTATTTTTTTGCAGTGCTACCTTACTCGATGTTTAAAATGACAATGGGTCTGAGATACCGACGTTGTAGATGAAGGGTTAAAATTCTTACAAAGATGACTAATTGTTTTCTTTTTGTTGTCAGTACCTTCGTGATTCGGTCATTATAGGGGCGCTTCAGTGTTCAGCAGAACTAACACCACACCTAGGTCCTGCCAGGTGAAGAGCGAATGAGCTTTGGCAGTAGCAGCCACGTGTATAGGTCCGGGTGGGACCAGCCTCTTAGTTCCCTGTGAGACATGGTGCCTCAGTGCCGCAAACTTGTCTACGAGCCGTCATCCGGTAGCACGGGGCTCCTTCGAGAACATCTATTCTGCGGACAGAAGTAGCCTCGAGCTGCTACCCGCCAGAGTCTCACAGACCCAGTGAGTCAAATTCTAACGAAAGTTGAATACACTCTTTTCATTTTATCAGAAGTGAACTTAACGGTCATCATTTATCACTTTCGCCACCGGTCACTACAATGAAAAGGGAATATTCCCAAGTGTTAATAAGGACAGTGATGAGACGTGGTGGGTGTGTAGAGAGTTCAAAATAGTGCAACACATATTTTTTTGTGGCCTGTTTCACCTTTAAGGGGTAAAACACGCCACGAAAGGAAAATTGGAATTTGGGTTTATAGGGAATATCTTTGAATGGTGGTATATAAAAATTTTTTTGTCATACAAATGTTGATATGTATTTAATATTCTTGAAATCTGTGTAATTAGCTTCTATAATAAATCAAAATGTAGCACAATACCTCACCACCACCACTTAATTTTGAAAAATGAAGACGTTTGTTTCAACATAAATTAGCTTGCTTGACTTATTTTGGGGAGGGAACCGAACAGTGGAGTTATAGGTCCCATCAAAATAGGAAAGGATAGGGAATAATGTCAGTCATGCTCTCTCTAAGAACCCATCCAGCCATTTGCCTGAAGCGTTTTACGAAATCACGGGAAACCAAAATCAGGATGGTCGTCCAATCGAATGCGAGTCCTGTGTGCTAATCACTGGGCCAACTCGATGGATAACATAAATTAAAGAAGCTTTGAAGCCACGTAGATTCCTGTGTAACAGAGCAGGTTTCTGAAATACTCTCGGAGTATTTTCAACAAATCTAACTAAAATATCTAAACATCCATTACTATTCTAATCATTAATTTTACTCACGTTTCTTTTATAATTTCGGTTGTTTTAAATTGAACATTAATTTTTTTCTTTCCTAGGTTTTTGTTGACCGTCTCACATAAGTGTATTTTGTTAATTGAAAACAACAATAATTACAGTGACACTGATATGTAAAGAAATGCTTAAAAATTTTGTATTCACCATGCATATAAAATAAACGATACTTCATCATGTAATATACACGACGTAGATGACAATACAGATCGATATTCCGTACATTTGATTTGCATTATGTAGAAAAAAAATTACGTCTTAAACATTTCCTTACAGATTATTATTACAGTAACCGATTCTGTATCATAATAATGAGTTATTTATTAATTTAAGTTAACAAAATACACGTAAGTGATATGTTAAAGTAAAAGACAGTTTTCAAGAATGATAGTAGCATATCAACTTTTGTATGAAAATAATTTTTTATATCTCATCTTTTCGAAGATACTCCCTGAATTCCTAAAACGCCAGATTACCTTTCAGGCTGCTGTTTTCACTTTGAAATTGAATCTGGGCATGAACAAAAGTAATAAATAAATAGATACATACATATTTCAGTGTTGTGCCCACTCTAAACATCCGCCAGATTTCAAGAAAACTGTTTATTGAAACTTGGGGGGGAATGGCTCTGAGCACTATGGGGCGTAACATCTGAGGTCATCAGCCCCATAGAACTTAGAACTACTTAAACGTAACTAACCTAAGGACATCACACACATCCATGCCAGAGGCAGGATTCGAACCTGCGACCGTAGCAGTCACGCGGTTCCAGACTGTTGCGACTTGAACCGCTCTGCCACCCAGGCCGGCATTTAATCTTTGGAATGTTTCTTTTAGAGTACAACTCCACTCAACCGGGTGGTTTCAGTAGTCTAACTCCACGATTCGAATCACAAATTAGAGGTTAGAACTGTGAGTGGACTTGTGTTGTGAGTGGGGCAGAAATGGACAGGATGACAAATATTAGCAGTTTAGCATTGATAAAAACTACGAGGCTGATATCTCGCGGTTCAAACTGAATATTTGCGTGTTAAACAAGGATGGTCCTGCTACAAGCAAGCACTGCGACGAACGCAGACAGAGTACTGTTGTAACCTCAAGCCGCTGCCCACTGTACGCTTGCGCCGAGAGCTAAAGGTCGCTGCTGCTAGCATGAGTGAGGGCCGGATTGCCGTTGCTCGCTTAGGCTTTTAGCCGAGGAGCTGTCGGGTCCGCCTACGTGCCGGTAGGTAGGTGTCACTTGCGTAGCGCTGTTGGGGAGGCTGGTGTTCTTCCGTGGAACCGTCGCCTTGAAATCAGTGGCCACTGGAAGTCAGTAGTTTTAGATCATTTTGAGGTATTTAAAAATTAAATGACTAGTGGCCCTAGAAATTTCTCCTCCCCGACTTTTTCATAGTCCTTTGATCAGGAAAGCTGTCTCTCTCTAATGGCTTGAGAAAACTACTTTGAATGCATAAATAAGCGAGTGAAATTCATAGCCCTTTTAATTAATGGATTTACAGCCCCGTGCCTACTAAAACTGAACTCGTAATCGAATAATCCATACGACCCTGCGACTGGAAAAGCGGTTTTAATTTTATTTTACTCTCTGTCTCTTCAAACACAGAGGGCTGGATCACTATATAGAGATCGACATGTCCCCTAAACATTTTGGAAAGTCTCTTAGTTATACTAGCATCTTTTATGAAATTTCCTTTACAGATTCAATGCACTTTCTTAGAACAGTTCCAACAAACTTAAGGGAAGGTTGTGGTCGAGAGCGACGAAAAACGGATTCTTTTTACATAATTTGCATACCTGAAGTATGCAGATTACGCTTGAAAAAAATGGTTTGATTGTGGAAGTATTTTAGAATATAGAGCGTGATGAATGGAAGCTGGTACCGACCGAAATAAAGGCTATTAAGAGCACACGATGGTTTAGTTCAAGAAAAGATTCGACCAGTGAAACAAATTTCTGTCAAATGAAGTTTTGCTTAAAAGAAGGATAAGTGCTAGCATCCAAAATAGCAACGAGAGCTTCGACTCAGGCGCTTGAAAACTGGTACCAAAAGTTACTCATTTTGGGGCAAAAGCTGTTGCAATAACAGCATAAACAGCTACAGATATATTCAAGGAAGGTTACTGACGTATTCTGAAGACCATGAACGTGTCAGGAATCCTCATATGGACGAACAGAAAAAGGTTCGCGGTGTTATATGAAAGGCGGAGTAGCTGTGTCTCAATTTGTTGAAACAGCCTGGAATGAAAGCAAAATACAGTGCCAAAATAGTTCAGAACCATAACATGTTTGAGGAAGTGGAATGATGCCTCTAAGGTCCGGGTTCAAAATGGCTCTGAGCACGATGCGACTTAACTTCTGAGGTCGTCAGTCGCCTTGAACTTGGAACTAATTAAACCTAACTGATCTAAGGACATTACACACATCCATGCCCGAGGCAGGATTCGAACCTGCAACCGGAGCTGTCACTCGGCTCCAGATTGTAGCGCCTAGAACCGCACTGCCGCTCCGGCCGGCTGAGGTCCGGGGATGATAAAAATTTTTTAGTACGCAAAGTGCTCTAGAGCCTCGACAGGTTAACCGATTCATTGATATTCTAAAATGAAACATAAATAAATTAGGCGGCCTCAGTAAGAGAGTCCTTTTTATTTCAACTTTAAATTAAAATGTTTTTAATATAGCAGCCACTTTTTTACGAGGTATTTTTCAATTCTCAATATGATGGCCTTCTATATTCATTCTAATTAAGAATTTTCTGTTTTTACTGCTTTCAGTAGTAGCTTGAGGTCTGCACAACGCTCCACGCAAACCAGGATATATTGTGAGGTGCGTACTTTGAGAAGGGCTGCAGCCGCCATTTTCAGTTTGTTCAGAATATTTTTTTTCATACACGAATATATGACTAATAAAGTGTTAAGGCCTCCCATTTTAATAAAAACAATCCTCGTATGAAAATAAATTCGTGCCTCCCGACCACGACTTTCCATGATCTTTTTTATTCATCTTCCCTAACACTGATTTCACGTTATTGGCCGATTTTATAACACTTCTTAGAATTACCCCTGAATACTTTATACGCTTCGGGCATGTATCTTTGGAACATACATTGTTTTATAATTATTCACGCTTAAAGAGGTAAAGCAGATAGTCCGCAGCTCGTGGTCGTGCGGTAGCGTTCTCTCTTCCCACGCCCGGGTTCCCGGGTTCGATTCCCGGAGGGGTCAGGGATTTTCTCTGCCTCGTGTTGACTGGGTGTTGTATGATGTTCTTGTGTTAGTTATGTTTAAGTAGTTCTAAGTTCTAGGGGACTGATGACCATAGTTGTTAAGTCCCATAGAGCTCAGAGCCATAAAGCAGATACTTTGCATATGTCTTCCGACAATATGGCTATATCTCGCGTAAGAATGACACTGAGATGCCGTGTAGAAACTGATAACCTTTAGAGCTCAACCGGTGGGGCAGTTCAGACTGCGTAAATATCACAATGGATTGGCATCGCGTGCGTCGCCCAATACAAACATCAATTCGCTATGATCCGTATTTCGGGGCTCTCGTCGCAGTATTTTTTGTATTGAAGTGTTCTGATATCTGTCATTAAGGTATATTACTAGGAGAAAACGCATACCGCTACTGTTTAAGTTTCAAGTTTCTAGTTCATTCCCAAATTAGAGACGAACAACAACAACAAAAATGGCGAACTCACCTCATAATCCTAAATGAGTGGCGGAGATATTCTATGAAAGTGTTTGTGACGTGATTTTTGCGATTACAACAGTAATCATGGCAATGAACATGAAAAGACAGGGATGTAAGACGCAGAGTCTACAAGTAGCAGTAATAGTTATCAATACTATGCATCCTCAGGAAGTCAAAACAGTAGTGCTGTAAGATGTTTTTCTGTCTAACGGAGGTAGCAGTAGTCAGTACTTTTCAGTCCATACAATCTGGACGCTGCTTCTAATCAGAAACACAAGCTGAGCAACAAGAGATACAGAGTGGCACTTCTGAAAGCTGCTGTTGAGAGTGTGTGGAAAACAAACAGAAGAAAGAGTGCAAGTGTGTCTACTTTCGATGACCAGGAGAGACGACCAAAACCACCACGTCACATTTACTCCAACGAAAACAGTAGTAGTCAGATTTTTGGTGTAGCACCAAGGTAAAATATGATCGAAGGAATACTGTTTAGTACTGCAACACATGTTCCAGAAACCCAGGACTCCACCCGTGTGAATGCTTCAGGAAGTACCACGCTGTGAAGAAATACAGAGCCTCAATGGCGATATAAAAGAAATGAATATCAAAAGAAGATATTTTAGTTTTACAATTGTTACAATACATGTGTAATTTGTTTTATTGTTTAGTTTAGAGTTAACAACAAGCGCCTAGCCAGGCCGTGAAGACCCAAGGGATGCATACTGGCCGCTGTGTCGTCCTCCGCCTTGTGGTGTAATGCTGATGCGGCATGTGGTCAGCTCACCGCTCTCCTGACAGTTTTGCTGACTTTTCAGACCGTGGAGCCGCTACTGCTCTGTGAAGCAGATCCTCAGCTGGCATCAAGGGGCCGAGTGTCGCCCTTACCTGCTCTCCTGCCAAGGAAAACTCCTATGCAATCCTGGGAATCAAACTCGGCTACTCCGCTTGACAGCCACATATGCCGTGCACTTAGCTACAAAGGCGCAATTAGTTTATGGTCAGCCTCGGTATAATTTTGTTACATGTAATAGAGGTTATTTCCAGTGCAACTATTACGAGTGCAGTGTCAGTAGAGGGTGGAAGGAAAATGAGTGGAAGGGCTTAACTGTCTGATAAACCATTTATGTGTGCCGAAAACCGTAGAGGTCGTTACACCCTTCCTTGTGGTACACCCGGGCATAGATTTTATTTTGGTTTAGCTATAAAGCATATGTCATCTAATAGGTATCGGAACACTGTGCAGGGCAAAGTTGTAATACAGACATGGCGAACTGAAAAAGAGAAATGTACGATAGGAAAAATGAACATGTGTCTAAAGTATAATATTTCCTTAAACCCATATAAAATTTTTCATTTTTCAACTATCTGTCTCTTCCCAATCGTTATCCTGGGTGGACGTATTGGGTGTGTGTGTGTCGGTCAGCTATGTGTATTTGCGTAAAAGTTTCATACATGATATCTTCAGGAAACGGAGGAAGTTACTTTCGTTTCCAAATTAATGAGTCTGAAAATTATGCCCGAATACAACGAAGCCTGTAACCTGCGGATATAACGGCGACGTTGTTTACTATTGCATTATATTGCATTCTTTATCACGACGATGGAAGACGTTTCTTTTTCTTCAAGAAAGAAGAGTAAATATAGCTCTTTTTTTAAGGAGAGTTGATATATCAATTTATTTCAGTGGTAATCGCAACGAAAGGCTGTGGATGTGCGAACTTAGACGCTTGAATTTCTGATAATGATGATGTTTGGTTTGTGGGGCACTCAACTGTGTGGTCATCAGTGCCCGATGAATTGCTGATGGTGAAAGTATCTGCGGGCCACACACTTTCAATTAATCCACATTTTTCGCACTCCCTTTATGATAGCAGTAAAGTATTTAAATATCAGTATAAATGGCGAACGTGACAGGACTGTAACCTGCAATCTTATTACATAACGATGACTTTTTTCATTTGATATACTGCTTTCCTTTGCTTGGAGAAGAAAAGACGTAATTATCACTCTGTTCAAAGGAGAGTTCATATATCAATTTAGACTGTTACAATGATAATCGGACTGAGAGACTGTGTAGGTGCGAACTTAGATTCGTGCATTTCTGCTAGTGATAGTATCGAACAGCAGCACACCTCGAAATAATGCACATTATTCGCATCTCCTCTATTGTTCCAGTTTTTAAATATTACCATAGCCTCTATGAGGGTGAAGATTTGTCTGATGGGATAGAAGAAGAAACAAGAGTCGATTTAGAAGAGATAGGGGATCCAGTATTAGAATCGGAATTTAAAAGAGCTTTGGAGGACTTATGGTCAAATAAGGCAGAAGGGATAGATAACATTCCATCAGAATTTCTAAAATCATTGGGGGAAGTGGTAACAACACGACTATTCACGTTGGTGTGTAGAATATATGAGTCTGGCGGCATACCATCTGACTTTCGGAAAAGAATCATCCACACAATTCCGAAGACGACAACAGCTGACAAGTGCGAGAATTATCGCACAATCAGATTAACAGCTCGTGCATCGAAGCTGCTTACAAGAATAATATACAGAAGAATGGAAAAGAAAATTGAGAATGCGCTAGGTGACGATCAGTTTGACTTAAGGAAAGTAAAGGCACGAGAGAGGCAATTCTGACTTTACGGCTAATAATGGAAGCAAGGTTAAAGAAAAATCAAGACACGTTCATAGGATTTGTCGATCTGGGAAAAGCGTTCGACAATATAAAATGGTGCAAGCGGTTCAAGATTCTGAAAAAGTAGGGGTAAGCTATAGGGAGAGACGGGTCATATATAATATGTACAACAACCAAGAGAGAATAATAAGAGTGGACGATCAAGAACGAAGTGCTCGTATTAAGGGAGTAAGACAAGGCCGTAGCCTTTCGACCCTACTCTTCAATCTGTACATAGAGGAAGCAATGATGGAAATAAAAGAAAGGTTCAGGAGTGGAATTAAAATACAAGGTGAAAGGATATCAATTATACGATTCGCTGATGACATTGCTATCCTGAGTGAAAGTGAAGAAGAATTAAATGATCTGCTGAACAGAATGAGCAGTCTAATGAGTACACAATATGGTTTGAGAGTAAATCGGAAAAAGATGAAGGTAATGAGAAGTAGTAGAAATGAGAACAGCGAGAAACTTAACATCAGGATTGACGGTCACGAAGTCAATGAAGTTAAGGAATTCTGCTACCTAGGCAGTAAAATAACCAATGACGGACGGAGCAAGGAGGACATTAAAAGCAGGCTTGCTATGGCAAAAAGGCGTTTCTGGCCAAGAGAAATCTACTAATATCAAATACCGGTCTTAATCTGAGGAAGAAATTTCAGAGGATGTACGTCTGGAGTACAGCATTGTATGGTAGTGAAACATGTACTGTCCGCAAACCAGAACAGAAGAGAATCGAAGCATTTGAGATGTGGTGCTATAGACGAATGTGGAAAATTAGGACTGATAAGGTAAGGAATGAGGAGGTTCTACGCAGAATCGTAGAGGAAAGGAATATGTGGAAAACACTGATAAGGAGAAGGGATAGGATGATAGGACATCTGCTAAGACATGAGGGAATGACTTCCATGGTACTAGAGGGAGCTGTAGAGGGCAAAAACTGTAGAGGAAGACGTTAAGCAAATAATTGAGGACGTAGGTTTGCAAGTGCTACTCTGAGATGAAGAGGTTAGCACAGGAAAGGAATTCGTGGCGGGCCGCATCAAACCAATCAGTAGACTGATGACAAAAAAAAAAAGCATAGCCTGACGGCATGGAAAGGTGTAGAGTGCTTCGCAATGCTCGCACTTGATGCGGTACTGCTGGCGCTCAGCTGGCTGCTGGCACGAGACAGCTTCCGCAGTCGCCGCCGCCACTGCACAGAACCTCACATCTTCCTGCTCATTCCTCCGACTGACTGCCTGCTGCTGGGTCTGCACTGCGCTACGTCGTAACGAACAGATCGTGACGGCGCCGCTTCTCTGACCTGGAAGAGAAGTGCAGTTTTCGCTGGTAGCTTCACTCGGTCTCTTTTCCCTGTAATAAAAAGTACTTTTCGGTTCAAAGTAACGATATGTGACCAAATCGTCTGTAGCTCTCTAGCGACTCTCCGGTTGCGCTTTCCAGAGGATCTACAAAATTATGTAGGTTCAGAATACTCTGAATATCCATAGTATCAATGAGGCCCTCCCCTTGTTACCCATACTGCGAGAACTTTTCATTTCTTTCTAAGATACTAGATGAGATTAGAACGGGTGTTTAAATTGATCAATACGCATTTTAATCTTACTGTCACAAGCCGTACGCGCTCTGTAATATTGCCACAATACACGATAATTACCGAATACATGTCCTTTCCTCAGCATACTATAAAGCAACCCTTAAAAAAAAGACAGTTATGGTCAAAGACAGTGACTGAAATTCAGTTATCCGGAAGTGAATTCTTTGGAGTCAAAATAAATCCTACTTCAACCCGCTCTCATTTCAGATTTTACATGAACTTAGCTGGTTCATTAGTAAAGATTGTTCCTTTTCTACAAAGCTGCTGAACACTCACCCAAAATTTTAGGCTTATTAATGCAAACTTTACAACAGTAAAAGCTCACATTCCATGGCACTCAAATGATACGTGCTGATAAGTCTCCAACTCAGTTAATTAGTAAATATATGATTCTTAAAAAAAAATAACTCAAGGAACATGTCCAAGAAGAAATAATACTAATGTAAAATAGAATACAATTACTTGGTAACTATTAAGATGCAGCTGTTACTGTTGTTGTTGTGATCTTCAGTCCTGAGACTGGTTTGATGCAGCTCTCGATGCTACTCTATCCTGTGCAAGCTCCTTCGTCTCCCAGTATCTACTGCACACTGCATACTTCTGAATCTGTTTAGTGTATTCATCTCTTGGTCTCTCTCTACGATTTTTACCCTCCACGCTGCCCTCCAATACGAAATTGGTGATTCCTTGATGCTACAGAATTTGCCTACCAACCGATCCCTTCTTCTAGTCAAGTTGTGCCACAAATTTCTATTCCACCAATTCTATTCAATACCTCGTCATTAGTTATGTAATCTCCCCATCTAACCTTCAGCATTCTTCTGTAGCACCACATTTCGAAACCTTCTATTCTTTTCTTGTCTAAACTATTTATCGTCCATGTTTCACTTCTATACATCGCTACACTCCATACAAATACTTACAGAAACGACTTCCTGACCGTTTAATCTATACTCGATGTTAACAAATTTCTCTTCTTCAGAAACTCTTTCCTTGCCATTGCCGGTCTACATTTTATATCCTCCCTACTTCGAGCATCACCAGTTATTTTGTTCCCCAAATAGCAAAACGCCTTCACTACTTTAAGTGTCTCATTTCCTAATGTAATTCCCTCAGCATCACCGTAATTAATTCGATTACATTCGATTATTCTCATTTTGCTTTTGTCGAGGTTCATCTTATATTCTCCTTTCAATACATTGTCCATTCCAAGTCCTTTACTGTCTCTGCCAGAATTACAATGTTATCGGTGAACTTCAAAGTTTTCACTTCTTCTCCGTGGATTTTGATACCAACTCCGAATTTTTCTTTTGTTTACTTTACTGTTTGCTCAATATACAGATTGAATAACATCGGGGATAGGCAAAAACCCTGTCTCACTCCCTTCCCAACCAATGCTACCCTTTCACGTCCCTCGACTCTTATAACTGTTATCTGGTTTCTGTACAAATTTTAACTAGTCTTTCGCTCCCTGTATTTTACCCCTGCCACCTTCAGAATTTGAAAGAGAGTATTCCAGTCAACATCGTCAAAAGATGCAGCTATGTTGTAAAAAAGAACAATATCGTTAATCTCCTAGTGCATCAAACAATATAAGACATTACGAATAAGACAGTGCATTACTGAAACCAACCTCGAGGTGTCCTTGAGCGTAATGCGAAGCTGTTTGGTTAAATTCGACAGTATTTTCCAAAAACTGTTAATGCTAACAACAACAAAAACACGTGAACGTATAACGTCAGCTTTAACCACCTTTTTAGTAGTACATTACAGGAAATAACAAAACCACGTAGCTTGCAATTTAAGAACAATAGGCTATCATCAAGAAACGACTACGGATGATTCACATTTCTTATACTTGGCGGCAGAAAACGCCAGTCATCCAAAAATAGCTTCTTTTTCAACTTCGATGCCCAGTGAAGTAAAGTACAAGCACCCACTTGAATAGAGCTTGAGTGTGACATTAGCACCATTAACTGAATGTTTCAAAACCCCACAGAGACATACGTAAAAACCCAGCAACAACAGCGAGGGAAGTGTATAGCATGTCTAACAAGAAGCGACGCCGGCGTGGTCTCCTAAAGTTCAAAATTGTATATCACTATAGAAACAGCCGTCCTGAACTGTTACAGAACACCTCGCACCTCATATGACGTCCACATATTGGATCTCACTAAAACAACACGCCTAATCCGGCCCTTGGTGCTCATTCACTCCAGTCGTCTACATAGGTCTGCCTTTGCTTTTCATACATAGAACCACTTGCGACATTAGTGTCTTCGGCGTTACTTCGCCGCCCGCTCGCCCACCTCCAGTTTGGTCGAACTTCCGACTTTCTTCCACCTCGCATCATAAGAGCCTTTTTCTCGCCACGGAGCATACAGCGATGTCGCTGGAGTCGATCGCGCCCGTCACCATATAGTTCGGGACGTCTCAGTAGTGACCACATCATTTTTACGATAAAGAAATATGTGTCATTAAATCATCATTTTTCATTAACATCCAACCCCCTCCTTGGACAAAATGCCTCTGTTACCAGCTATTACGATTTTGTTGGAGTCTGATGCAGGGTCGTCGTTGGGGAGCGGGAAAGCTTGGTGACGTCGGACCATGACAATATGACGTATAATGCAACAGAATATTTCGCATTGCACGAAACCAGTAAACAGACTTAGCGACAAGGAATTTAGATTGAAACGATCGACTTTTAAATATTGAAAATGCGCACATAGTGGAACGTGGGGCGCGTAATCGACACCCAACGAATCGTTACCCAACGTTACTGACAGCTGAAACACAGACAAAGTATTTATATTTTATTGGTAGAGGATATTGGTATATTTTCTGAGAAAACGAATCTCAGCTTAATTAACCTTATTATTATTATACTAATACTGCAGATAGCAAGAAAAATAGCAGGCTTACATGAAACAAGGTCTAAGAAGACTACGAGACGATTCGTGCCTCAGTTATTTAAAAAAGAGGAAAACGAAGTTACATAAAGTGTGATATACATTAATAGCAGTTTCCGGTAGAATTTCATCTCTTATTTCTAGAGAGAGATTAATTTGTTACAATACTCAAATATTCTGAACGTCACGGTTACATTTTTGGACTCAGGAACAAATCTAAGTCGCAATGCTTAACGACAGGTATCATATATAATGACAAAAATTACCCAGTGGTAATTACGATGATTACTAACATTCCATTTTTAATTGTTCATAAGATGGATGCTCTAAACACACTCTGAGCGGAAACATAGACCGTCAAATATTCTTAACAGTCAGAAACAAAATTTGCGGAAGTAGGTAATGTATTTATTAAATCAACCTAGTGGTCGTCTAGACATTTGGTCTAAGAGTATAGCGAGTTCTTCAGTAATTAGCTGCATGATATACTTAACGTTGTACTCAATTTCCATACTGCTAAGCGAAAATTACGAACAATATTCCTTCACATTTTAATCCGTCCAACAAGTTAAGGAAAACTGAACTTAGAGTATAGAAGGCTAACAAGTAAGCGGAAAGTAAAGGCAGGGGGGATTGTAATACATCAATTCACATGAATGCTCTTAGTTTTCTTTATATCCTTCAACCTCAAACAAGGAACAAACTTATTTGAACCACTCTGTGTAGCAATTTGGAAGTAAAATTTCATTTTAAGAAAACAACTAATTAAAGCGAGTACGTTACAAAGTGTGAATAAATTCATTGTAATATTCAAAAAGTCGTAACTGTTTCCTCAGATGCAGAAATGTGCCGCAATACGGTGAAGCGCCAGACA
The DNA here is from genome assembly GCF_023897955.1 of Schistocerca gregaria. Taxonomy (NCBI): domain Eukaryota; kingdom Metazoa; phylum Arthropoda; class Insecta; order Orthoptera; family Acrididae; genus Schistocerca; species Schistocerca gregaria. The sequence continues at coordinate 353,094,774 of NC_064926.1, forward strand.
TGCTATCGGTATGTTTGTTAAAGTAGTAACGTTGTTGGGAATTATTACCAGCAGCAAAGCTAGTGGAGCCGCTTTTGAAGCTGTCGTGAAGTAATTAAAACTGCTCGCACGAAAGTTTTGTGAGTATGGTACCGCATTATATTGTAAATAATTATCACTGATGAAACCGTCGTATGGCTACAGTTACGGTGGCCTTCCACTGTCATTAGACCTAGAAGGAGGCCACTGTAAAAGTGGGCGAGACGTTGATGTCCTCAGTTAATTGCGATGTGAAGTGACACCATGCCCTGAAAACCTTCATGTTAATTGACTATGGAGGCAGCAGCCTATGCAAAAATTTTGTTTCTACTAAGAACGCAATGAGAGACTATTTCTTTTTAGAGTACATTCTGAAGCACAGGTTCTCTTCGAGAGCGATGAAGAAAGGGAATTCTTTATATAATTTGCATACAGTATATAGGTTACATCTGCGAAAAGATTTCTTGATCGTGAATGGATTTTAGGAGGTATACTATGTTAAATGGAAGTTCGGCCCAATGAGGATTTGCGTAAAAGACGCATCGGTCTCATTACACCAAATGACGGCGAGAGTCTCATCCGGTACGTTCGGAAACTAATAGTGAAAAATCTTCGTGGTGGGGCAAAAACTGTTGAAATAGCAGAATATACAATGAGGGGACAGAAGTCATAGGAAAGCCATGTGCACATAGACTGATGAGCCAGAATAGACCAATTGACGCCTATGTGGATGCTCCTCCGTCCCTCAGTGCACGTTCCCTGTTCCCCTGGATGACGACGGATTCCCACACTCTCATCAGACTCATGAAGGTGGTATCAGGATTCATGAGATCATGAAACACTCTGCTGCTGCGCCAACATTCAGTGATGATGTTTACGTGCCCATTTAAGTTGTAACTGACGATGTCTTGGTGTTAACACCTAACAGCCATTATGTCCAATTTCAGCACTGATAACAGCAGCGACGCGTCGTGGCATGGAAGCAGTGGTGGAGGAAGTTGGCACCACTCCTGCACTCACAAGTAGGCTAATACCATTAAGTTTCCTTGAGCCAGGATATGAACACTGATGCTACATTCAATCACATCCAAGATGTATTTTATCGAGTTAAGCTCTGGCAAGCTGGGGGTCCAGCACATCAACTCCAACTCACCATAGTGATCCCCGAACCATCCATCACACTCGTCGCCTTGTTACATGGTGCATTGCCTTCTTGAAAAATATCAGCGCCATCAGTGGTAATTATCATGTATGGGTGGTCTGCAGCCAGTGTACGATACTCCGGGCCCGTTACAGAGCCCGCTCGATCTCAAAATTGGTTCAAATGGCTCTTAGCACTATGCGACTTAACTTCAGAGGTCATCAGTCCCCTAGACGTAGAACTACTTAAACGTAACTAACCTATCACACACATTCATGCCCGAGGCAGGATTAGAACCTGTGACCGTAGCGGTCGCACAGTTGCAGATTGTAGCGCCTAGAACCGCTCGGTCACTCCGGCCGGGCGGATGATCTCCACTAGACCAATTGATGCCTATGTGGAGGCTCCCCAGAGTATAATGGAGCTGCCACCAGCTTGTCTCCGTCCCGCAGTGCACGTTCCCTGTTCCCCTGGATGACGACGGATTCGCACACTCTCATCAGACTCATGAAGGCGGTATCAGGAGTCATGAGATCATGAAACGATCTGCCGCTGCGCCAACATTCAGTGATGATGTTTACGTGCCCATTTAAGTTGTAACTGACGATGTCTTGGTGTTAAAATAGACACGTGCGTTAGTCGTCGGCCGCCAAGGCCCATATTAGGAGTGTACGGTGCACTGTGTGTTCAGACACTCTTTTACTCTGCCCACCATTAAATTCTGATGTTAGTTCTTCCACAGTCCCCTCCCGTCCTGTTTAACCAGTCTGCCCAGCCTGCGTCGTAATGAGGGCTGGCCAGCCAACTCAACGACGTCTGGACGGGGTTTCAAGTAGGTTCCGCCACGGGTTGAAGACATTCACCACAGCACAGCTCGAACATCCGACAAGTCTTGCTGTTTCCGAAATGCGTCCGGCCATGACAATCTACCCTCGGTCAGACTCGGACAGATCGCACGCCTTTCCCATTCTGCAATCGGGCAGCACGATCACTAATGCTGCATGCACTCTGCGTGTGTGGGACTAGCGTCATTTCTCCCCGAGACTCTGCTATCGCCTGGACGGACTAACGTGTATAAATCGATAGTAGGTCGGTGGTCATAATGTTCTGGCTGACCAGTGTATCCAGATGGCGGTAGGACTGCAACGACTGCATATTCTTTCTCAGTCCTCTGTGTTCTGATTGGTTTGATGCGCCCCTCCACGAAATCCTCTACGCTGCCAACCTCTTAGTCTCACAGTAGCACTTGCAACCTACGACATGAGTTATCTGCTGGATGTACTCCAACCTTTCTTTTTCAAAAGTGTTCAAATGTGTATGAAATCTTATGGGACGTAACTGCTAAGGTCATCAGTCCCTATGCTTACACACTATTTAACCTAAATTATCCTAAGGACAAACACACACACCCATGCACTAGGGAAGACTCAAACCTCCGCCGGGACCAGCCGCACAGTTTATGACTGCAGCGCCCTAGACCGCTCAGCTAATCCCGTGGAGCTTCGTTTTCCTTTATAGCTTTTACACTCTAGAGTTCCCTCTGGTACCATGGAAGTTATTCTATGATATCTTAACAGACGCCCTACCATCCTGTCATTCTTCTAGCCAGTACTTTTCTTATACTTCTTTCCTCGCCGATTTTGCGGAGACCATCAACGTTCATTATGTTATCAGTCCACCTAATTTTCAACACTTTTCTGTAATATCGCATCTCAAACACGCCGGTGCCCTTTTCTGGTTTGCCCACAGGCAATGTTCCACTGTCATACAATGGTGTGTGCCAAACACATGTTCTCAGCAATTATTTCCTAAAATTAAAGTCTATGTTTCCTAACAGTGGTCTTTCTTGTTCAGGAATGCCCTTTTCGTCAGAGCTAGGGTTGTTTTTGTGTCCACATTGCTCCGGCCGTCATAGTTTATTTTGTTATCTAGGTTGCAGAATTCCTTAACTTCATCTACTTCGCGATCACCAACCCTAACGTAAAGTTTCTCGTTGTTCTCACTTCTGCTTCTTCTCATTACGTTCGTCTTTCTTCTTACTATCTACCATATTCTCTAGCCATTGGACTTTTCACTTAATTCAGCAGATCCAATAATTCTGTGTCACTGTCACTGAGGATAGCAATGTCATCAACGAATGTTATCATTGATATCCTTTCACCTTGGGTTTTAACTTCATTCTTGAACCTTTCTCTTACTTTCGTCAATGCATTCTTCGATGTACGGATTGAACAGTAGAGGCGAAAGACTAAAATCCTACCTTACACCCTATTTAAACCGAGCAGTATGTTCTTTGTCGTGCACTCTTATTATTCCCTCTTGCCTATTGTATGTGATACATATTACCCGTCTTCCCCTACAGATTACCTCTGTTCTTCTCAGAACTTCCTAGATTTTGATCCACTGTCGAACGCTGTTTCCATGACGACAAATTCTATGAATGTGTCTTCATTAGTCTTCAGACTTGCTCCATTATCAACCGCAACATCAGAATTGCCTCTCTGGTGCCTTTAACGTTACTAAAGCCAAACTGATCCTCATTTAACGCGTTCTCCACTTTCCATTTTTCTGTATATTTTTCTCGTCAGCTACTTGAATTTATGAACTGTTAAGCTTAATGTGCGGTAATTCTCTCACTTGTCGGTTCTTGCAATCTTCCGAATTGTGTTGATTGTCATTCTCCGAAAGTTTGATGGTCTATCGCCAGACTCATACATCCCACACACCAACGTGAATAAACATTTTCTTCCCACTTCCCTCAATGATTTTAGAAATTCTGATGGGATTTTATCTATCCTTCCTGCCTTATTCGATAACAGGTATTTCAAAGCATTTTAAATTCTGATTCTAATACTGAATATCCACTCTCTTCCATATCGAGTCCTGTTTCTTCTCCTGACACTGCATCAGATAAGACTTTCCCCTCATAGAGGCCTTCAGTGTACTCTTTCCACCTATACGCACTGTCTTTTGCATTTAATACTGGAATTCTGATTGCACTGTTAATGTTACCATAGAGGCCTTCAGTGTACTATTTCCACCTATACGCACTGTCTTTTGCATTTAACACTGGAATTCTCATTGCACTGTTAATGTTACCACCTTTGCTTTTAACTGCACCAAAGGTTTTTTTTTTTTTTTTTTTTTTTTTTTTTACTTTTCTTTATACTGAGTCAGTCCCTCACACAATCATTTACTTTTCGATTTCTTCACATTTCTACTGTAGACATTTCGCCTTGGCTTCCAAGCACTTGCTATTTATTTCATTCCTAATTAACTTGTACTGCATACACGAGGTATAAAAGGGCAGTGGATTGGTGAAGCTGTCACTTGTACTCCTGTGATTCATGTGAAACCGTTTTCGCGGCCGCACTTGGAGCCTAAGAAACTTTGAACGTGTAGTTGGAGAAAAACGCATCTCGTCGTCGTGCGGTAGCGTTCTCGCTTCCTACGCCTGGGTTCCCGGGTTCGATTCCCGGCGGGGTCAGGGATTTTCTCTGCCTCGTGATGACTGTGTGTTGTGTGATGTCCTTAGGTTAGTGAGGTTTAAGTAGTTCTAAGTTCTACGGGATTGATGACCATAGATATTAAGTCCCATAGTGCACAAAGCCATTTGAAACAATTTTGAGACTCCATTTCGAAACTCGTTAAGGAATTCAGTATTCCAAGTTCCCTAGTGTAAAGAGAGTGCTGAGAATACCAAATTTCAGGCATTACACCACACACGGTCCGGTGACCTTCACTTATCAAGCAATAGCAGCGGCGTCCGCGTAGAGTTGTCAGTGCTAACATTTAGAAAAAAGCTACATGATTTAACGAAGTGATCTATGTGGGACGTACGACGAACGTATTCGTTAGGACAGTGCGGTGAAATTTAGCTTTAAAGGACTATAGCAGTAAACAACCTATACGAGAGCCGTTGCTAACAGCTTGACAACGCCTACTGTCCCTTTCCTGGGCTCGTGACCGTTTTTGTTGGACCCCAGGCGCCGGGGAAACTGTGGCGTGGAAACATGAGCTCCGACTTCAGTTGGTATGAGCTGATGGTAGGGTTCGAGTGTGGCACATACTCCACGAAGCCATAGACTCAAATTACTAAAAGGGGTATGTGCAAACTGGTGATAGCTCAATTATGGTTAGCGCACGTTAACACGCAATGGTCGAGGCCCTCCGATCCAACTAAGCCGTCATTAACTGAAAATAGTTATGTTCGGCTCCTGCTGCTTGGAGACCATTTTCAACGATACATGGACTTCATGTTCCCCAACAAATATAGAATTAGAATGAAATTTTCACTCTACAGCGGAGTGTGCGCTGATATAAAACTTCCTGGCAGATTAAAACTGAGTGAAAATTTCATTCTAGAAACATCCCCCAGGCTTTGGCTAAGCCATGTCTCCACAATATCCTCTCTTTCAGGAGTGCTAGTTCTGCAAGGTTCGCAGGAGAGCTTCTGTGAAGTTTGTAAGGTAGGTGATGAGGTATTGGCAGAAGTAAAGCTGGGAGGACGGGGCGTGTGTCGTGCTTCGGTAGCTCTGTTGGTAGAGCACTTGCCCGCGAAAGGCAAAGGTCCCGAGTTCGAGTCACGGCCCGGGACTCAGTTTTAATCTGTCAGGAAGTTTTAAACATGAAATTTTTATGGATGACTATGTATCACATGAGTGGACCGCAATTGTTTTCGATTGGTCTGAAGAACGTTCTACACAATCTGAACCAGTCATTTGCGCACCCAGATCGCTCAACATGAATCCCATTGAACGTTTATGGGACATAATCTAAAGGTCCGTTCGTGCACAAAAGTCTTCACTGCCAAAGTTTACGTAGTTATGTACGGCCAGAGAGGCATCATGGCTCAATATGTCTGCAGGGGCACCGAACGTCGTGTTGAGCCCACGTCACGTCGAGTGGCTGCACTAAGCCGTGCTAATGGAGACCTGACTCTAAATTAGGTGGCATCCCATGACTTTTGCAGCTGCGAACGTTATTCGTCAATTCTGAAGACCATCAATGTATTACGAATCGTCATACAGACGAACAACAAAACCTGCATGTTATTATTTGACAGTAAACGCATGGCTGCCGTAGGGTAAGGCATGTATCAATTTAAAAGAGCCCGGATTGAAAAAATACAGGACTAAATATATAACCGGAGCTCGTTGGAGGAATAGGAAGACTGCCTCTATTGCCCTGGGACGTAACATTAACACTAAGTTAATGTGATACTCCAACCTTTACCTCTTGCTTCTGTCGACATTTTTCGACGCATTCCCTGATTCATTTGACTTCTTTAAACGAAAGATAATAAAATTTAGGAGGACTGTGAGAGAGCTTCTCTTCTGTTCTAATTCTAAATACATATTTGTCAATTTTTCAACTCAGAAAGCATGAGAAGAAACTGAAATTTTTTTTCAAATAAGTGCCATTTTTAGAGATATTTTTCAAAATTCCATCCTAATGGCCCCACAAATTCATTCAAATATAGGAAAGTTTCATTTTTATGGATTAAAGAAATTGGCATGTATCTCTGTAGGGTCTTGTGCAAACCAGAAATAGCCGCACAAGGCCGGCAAAAGCCATTTTTATTTGTTATGAGATAAAAACACATTTTCACACACAAATGTAAGTATATTGAGTCGTAAAAATCCCCCAAAAATGCTTTAAATGGCTCTGAGCACTATGGGACTTAACATCGGAGGTCATCAGTCCCGTAGGACTTAGAACTACTTAAACCTAACTAACCTAAGGACATCGTACCCATCTTTGCCCGAGGCAGGATTCGAAACTTCGACCGTAGCAGGCTCGCGGTTCCGGCGTCAGCACCTAGAACCGGTCCACCACAACGGCCGGCTAAAAATCCCCCATTTTTATACAAACAATCGCTATATAAATAAAATATTTGCACTTCAACTACTTTTAGTGCTAGCGGCAGAACGTTTTTCTTTATAACGAGAAGAAAATGCAGTATTCCTTGAGGCTGTTAGCTAGAAAACCTCCAGAGGACCAGTCAACGAAATAGGGCAGTTTTTGTTTACTCTCTCTTCATTGTTCATCATGGCTTCTTGTAGCGTGACCTAACGGTATCGTTTCCAGTGGACGACTGTGATGTGTAGATATATAATATAGTGTGTGGCACTCCCACATCTGGGTGGTGCATTACTGCAGCTCCCTCAAATAACATTGTTGCCTGTCGTACAATGAGACATGCTGTTGTATTTACGCTTACTATCTCCACCACTGTATCTGTTAAACTGTACACACACCTCCCTTCGATGAAAGCCTGCAAGTTTGTTTAGTTGTCAATAAGTGCATAAGTTCGTTGTTTCGACTTTACGTGGCTCCCCACTCAGCGTCTCAAATGAACCCAGTGGAGGGCACTTTGACTGCTTCTTCATATGCTGGTCTTCTAGATATAAGACTTTCCTAGGGAGCCAGAGTAAATTTTCGTGGACAGGAATTGAATAATTTTTAAAAACTTGCTGCAAAGGTTGTAGAGAACCACTTTTCCAAGAATGTAAGTTGCACAGAAATTCTATAATGTTGAAAGCCGGCATATCGGTGCCACTGGTGGTTCTCAAAGATGCATTAAAATGGACGACAACTTTCTTCATGTGAGATTTGCGGAGTAAACTGGTGCGCAATATCTGGCTGAATAGTATACCAGATCAAGAGATGTTATACGAAAAACTAATTTTATTGCTCTCCATCTACCACCTCATTCGTATTTGAACTTTCTTAGATGATCTGCAAAAGTCTTGTGATGTGTCAGCATTATAGCGTCACATTAAGGTATTTTGGCTTATCATATCTGGCTATGCCAAGAGGGCCAAACAGTGGGCGATCTTTGCTGATAATAGGCAATCAGAGAGGTGCGAGAAACGCAATTCCATCCCAAAAGCCTCAAAATCGCCATATCTCAAAACGTTCACAGAGTTTAATAAGGCTGCTAAGGGACACCGCTGAGTAGAAAAGACCTCATGTCGTGGTCAAAAGCAGGTAAGGTCTCCAGTAACTGCAGCAGCACAACTCAAGTAATTAGTAGGTTAGGTGAACTATTCATGGGTCATGTCAGCAACTGAGTTGCTGTTAATTGATTTTGTGAAATTGCAGCCCACGAGTTGACAGAGAATCGATGCTCGCCATCTGCGATGAGCGCGGCATATAGATTTTAACAGTTTCAAATATAACTATTAAGCAGTTCGTAAAACTGTCATGGTTGAATAAGTCGTATCCGTGAACAATACAGCTCGATAATCCATGACCAAAGTAATTTGTTCACACTAATTACAAGCGCTGATTTTGATTTGTGTGTAATTGCTGCTGCACCTCTGTGTGTGTGTTTGACATACTTGTAGACGACAGCTTATTGAGAATCGTCTACGAGGCCATCCAACATCAGTGTTCCACCATATGTAGCTATCCACAGAGGATAATGGCTGTTGTGAAACTTTTTCCTGTACATCCGTCCGTCTTTACTGGAACCAAATCATTAGTTGCTTTTATGCAAAATCATTTAACAAATGATTTTCAATAAACAATTATGACCTGTATCAATATCATGAATTATCTTCCCGCCTGGAACTTCTTTTCCGGCCTTTCCCTAATCCGCCTAAATGGGATGTGGAGGTGACGTGAGATTGGTACAAGTTCGAATGACCGCAGGTGTTTGCCTGCACCTATAGGGAATACACTTTTGAATAGCCTTCGCAGGAAGTAGCGTTATGCAGTGATTAGCGCGAACCAGAAATATCTTATAAATCTACCTGCATAGGGGTACAAAGTAGGTTTGGCTGAATGGTGGGGATTTGGAAACAGTTTCAGAGAGCATTTTTGGAATTCGCGAAAACGGGTAGTCATAATGGTTCAAATGGCTCTGAGCACTATGGGACTTAACATCTATGGCCATCAGTCCCCTAGAACTTAGAACTACTTAAACCTAACTAACCTAAGGACATCACACAACACCCAGTCATCACGAGGCAGAGAAACTCCCTGACCCCGCCGGGAATCGAACCCGGGAACCCGGGCGTGGGAAGCAAGAACGCTATCGCACGACCACGAGCTGGGGACGATTAGTCATGAGGTAGCCTTCTTTTGATTCGGATAGCCTATCGTCGGCCGTCTGGACTGAGTGTTTTGCAGTAGTTGTCATTTCGGAAATTGGCAGTCAGTGTTCTTTAGTAATGAATGAGGTTACTTTTCCTACACGAAAACCTCCTAGAGATTTGAATGTCCGTCCTTATGTGCAGGCTTGGAAACGTGCTTAGGCAGGTTTCGGCTTTCCTCGGTTTAGAGTGTTGCGTTTTACTGAACGTGGATTTGTTCGATAGAGAGCGGCTTCATAGCCGAGATGGAGCGTTTATCTAACTGGAGAGGGTTTTGTATAGAAGTCATGGTCTTAGCGGGGGTAACTAATAACAATTAACCGTATTTATTACGGTTTTAACTTTTAATGTCGTACTAATGTGTACTTCGTTGAGTTTAAACTGTACTCCTGCGGTTTCATAAATACTACAGACAGAACTTACAAGTCGTAAGTTTGAGAAGTGCGACAACTGTTATCTGTGTATCTATTACTGACAAGTAGTTGTATCGCGGAATCATTTTGGAAGTAGTTACATAGCTGCAAAGTATCTGAATATTGACGTAGTCATAGTAAGAAATTTAATGCAGTCTGCGGGTCAAAGTACTGCTGGTGAAGCTTATTTTGAGGATTTCATAGTTGTAATGACAGAAAATCTCAGTCCACCAATAAATGCTTCCAATTAATTCTGTGGAGAAGTAAGTCTCTTAATTTGTGTTGTGCGCTGCTTATTACCCAAAACGGAAACGTAAGTAATCACTCAGTATGTTCGTCTGAAAATGCTCCGTTCTTGTGGCGTGTTCATGTTCATCGATTTCAGTGGCTAACCGGTCCGTGTTTGCAACTTCTCACAAACTCGTCAGCAGTATTTACTCTACGTTGTTTAGTACAATCAACAACGAAATACTATAGAAAGAAGACAGCGCTAAAAACAAATCTTGGATCTAATTTACTATCGAGTTGTCGATGCTGGTGTTAGCAGTCGCTTTATTATGTCTTCAGTATGCTTTGACAAAACACCTTAGTAGACAAAATATACAGGGTATTGTGGGTATAGATGGAGATATTGTGGTCACTGGCACCTTAACATGTAAAAACTAAGGGTGCTAGTTGTTTTTTCTCTAAATCCAACAGTCTTCCCAAGGCATGTTCGGAACTGAGCCATGACGTGGACCACTCCTGTCAGTATAGGCAATAAATATGGCATACATTTACTCACACCATAATACCTGACCTGTTACCCAGGGGAAAATAAACAATAACAGCTTGCTTTTGATGTGTGCACTTGGAGGTACTATCAAACTTGAAAACATACTGTTCATAATAGCTGTAGTTATAAATATGAAAATGAAGTAAATACTGCTTTAATGCTCTTCAGAACACTGTACTTGGTCATGAACACAAATACGTGCACTTACACCCCTTACATATTGTATTTCAATAAACGAGAATATTGTTTGAGCAAAAGGCTAGAACACTGAGAGTATCATGTGGGTCACTTTTGACCCATAAGGGATTGTCGAGGGCGTTATCCCCTCCACAACCATCGCAGAACCAAGGACTGCGCAGCTCACCAACGTTTCATCCCTCTAGCCCGCCTAGCAATATTAAAAATTTATCTGTTACACTGTGATACAACGTGGGCCATTTCAGACCACATGCAGTTCCACTAAATCAGTTTCCAGGCTGTGAAATTTTCTGGCCATTCCTCGACTTATTCACGGGACGGAGGATACTGGAACAGTTTGTCAAAAAATAGCATGAAATATTAAGAATTCGGAGATCGGATGATCCTTCTTATCAGTGCAGCTTTCGGTCCCCTATGGATTGATGAAATGTATCTTTGTCTGTGGTGAGATGAGGCAGACTGGATGGCACAAGAAATGGCATACAACGTACTTCCTCTACTCCATCTCTGCCCCGAGTTACATCGTCGATCTGAATGTCACTAGTCCATAGGGAAGCGAAAGCCGCGCTTATATAAAATATTACGAGGGGTTTTCACGCGCAATGCTGCGTCAACCCCCGGACTTGCAGTTTATTGTCACAACTTTGCCTTATTGACGCTCGATAGCAAGACGACCGAGCCTAACGGAGGTGGAGATTCTATACTATTTGCGGAGCGTTTCAATGACACAATCGGGCGACAAATCCGACACTGAGAAGCAAGCGGAGGAGGAGGACTAAGTGATTCAGACCTGTCAAATGAAAAGTAAGCAGAATGTGATCCATCAGACGGTAACCTGCCTCTTGCGCAACGTAAGCATGAACGATTCTACCCACGTTTTTGAGCTGACCATCACACTGTCATCGATATACCTTTCTTCCCTCTGTTCTTCAGTTGTCGGATCCACAGATCTGCCCGAGGGGGTGAACGTCCCTTCCGACGACGATCCAGCTGTGTCCAAAATGCAGGATAGGCCCTTCGACGTGAAGAAGGACAGCGGGACGACAGAGTTACCGATCACTTACCACATTACGCCCGTGTGTCACTGATAAATAAACCTTTATTCAGTACTATTATGGAGTATCACTGATCACTTGACGTAAGCGGAAAAGTCATATTGCGTTGTAGCCGGTCTTTTGTTTCCACTCTTAATCTCTCACCGGTTACGAAGAATTATGACATACACGTACAATTCAATTTGCAGCTGAAAATGGCGACGATCCAGGTGGTGTGTACGACTCGCAAGACGATGACGGTGTGGCGGTCGGTGCATCCGACAGAGAGACCAGAGGTGGATTTTGCCGCGGTGCATTGGATGTACGTCGTGGTGCAGCAGTTCATTGTGCACTAGGAAGATTCGAGGTGTGGAGATTTCCGATGGTACGAAGTGGACACGGTTCTTGAGACCCACAACACAGCATAATGTGTTGCAGGAGACACCCAGGGCGACGGAACACGCTAAACTACATGTTTTAAATGATTCGCCACTCTATACCGACCTAATCTTGAAACTAAGAAAAAAAGTACAGTGAAGAAAAGTTTACAGCACATTTGGTAATAATGAGTCGTCTATATGCCTGGAACAAGTAGATGCTTTCTCTGGATTACTCTACGCTTGTGGAGCATACGATGCTCGAGGTATTTCACACAAGGACTGAGGGACCTCCTTTGTTTTAAAGCACATGCCAGGGTACAGGTTTTCGTAAATGTGCGGCCATAGTAGGTCTGATTCTATGTCACCCAGGGGGCAATGCAAGGAAACACAAATTTTGCCTTGCAGCAGAAATATGGACTCTATTTACAGGCAGATGCGTTGCCTACTGCAAGCCTGCTACTTGCCTTGCCAGAGCAGGTGCCCATTCTTACAGCACATGCTGAATGAACCTAATAAGGGTAGGATAAAATTCTGGCTTTTGTCTGATGATGAGAAGCGCTGCTTCGTGAACCGATTCGCTTACCGTAGAAAACATGAAACTCGCGATCCGAACAAGTGCCTTGGCCACAATGTCATTATGGAGATGCCACAGTCATTCCACAACTGTCGCCTTAACATTATGAGCGACAATTTCATCAACTTCCTGAAACTGGCGCATAGGCTGAAATAAAGGGAATTAGTTTAGTCGGCACCCTTTGGAGATCACTCAGAGAGGACCATCCAGGGACGCCAGTTGTAGATGACGCGATTTCTAAAAGACTCTTCTACGTGTTGGACGACGATATTCTCTCAGTTTACCAAGGATAAAGGAAAAAAAGTCCTTATTGTTAGTAAACATGTCAGTTAAGTCCGAACACTGAGAAGAAAATTCCCGGAACTGTGAAGTTTTATAGTGAAATTAAAGATGGAGTCGATATAGTTCACATAATGACTAGACCCTACATGGTCCGAGCTGAAAACAGCAATTTCCCGTAAATATCTCTTATAACGTTGCCACTAACAATGGTCACGTAGTTTTCAAGTTATTTATATCTAACAAGATTTCACGGTGAGACTTTACCCTCAGAGTAACAGATGAGCTCGCTGGCCTCTACAAACTGCAGAAAGAGCCACTCTCTCCTTGCACGCACTCGGTACCGGCGCTGACCAACCTGGAAACAGAAAGCGTTATCGAATTCAGATTTCCTGCAAAGAACAAAAGTAGAATAAGCATCACGCGTATGTTTCAAGTACAAGTATGTGTGCAAAGAATGCAATGCCAAAACTCGTGTCGATTGTCATAGCTGTAAGCCCATCGCCTCTTAGACAATTTTGTCCACTCTTTGTTGCAGAGCATATCCAATTAATATCTACAATTCTAGGGTGAAGTTATTTTTCTTGTGTTTTTTTGTTTCTCAATAATAGTAAGCAAGTAAACACGACGAGAGTTTTAGTCATATGCTGTATTTTTGAATTTTAAGAAATACCCAGTGCTTATGTTATTTATATGCAAAAGTAAATATACTATGAGCACAAATATAAATAGTATGTTATGTTTTATGACAGAATGAGGAATTTTTCTGTAAAATTTAAAATGAAAGAAAAACGTTTCTTTCTGAAAGCTAATTTTTGACAGTGTGCTGTTCATTTTAGAGAAGACGACATTATCCTTTGGTTGTACTTTATAGTCTTCCTGAACCTATTGTTAACGTGGTGACACCCAAAACAGCAGCCAAATACCAATAAAACCGCGGTTCTTTAGTCTGGGTCTAAAATTACTGATGTGGTACATCAAGGTGTACGGTGAATTCCGGTACATTTAGCGTTAAACTAATTAAACGCTCTCTCATATTGGTTACACTTTCTTTTTCCTGAGGCAGCCCAGAGCACTTTCCAACGAGAATATGTACCAATCTCTGAAAGACCCGTTCGTAAACTCCAACAGATGTTCATGTTCGATTACCAACCCTTATAACTTTGAACTGTTACCGAAATGTTATTCAGATTAGTTGGAGAGTTCAGGAATAATAAGAGATGAATATCAGTTTCTAAAAGGAAACGCTAAATGACTCAGATGCCCATAGTACGCCTTGCAGAGTGTCTGCTTACAGATGCAACCTACAGTAAGTATTCCTCGACCGGAAAACAGGGCGGGCGTTAGCAATTCTGGAGAGGGGTCGTTGGGAGGTATCGGCGCGGGACGACCGATGTAGAGTGCTCGGCGGCTGCGCCAACCAATTTCCTGTGGCGCGGGAGCGGCTGTGGGGGTCCGGCGTCCGCGTAGCGTGCAGCCGCAGGCAGGCCTGCCAACCGTCCGACCGGCGGCCGCGCCGGACGCTGGACATCGCGCGCCGCAGTTTCATTTCCGATGCAGTGCCACACTGCGAGCTGTGAACAGTCAGTCGCCACCGCAGCATCCGGGGGCTGCAGATGGGCGGCACCGGCGTCCCATCGTCGTCGTCCCCCCCCCCCCCCCCCCCCCACGCCTTCCGAGCTGCCGCCGGGCAGCACAGTGTCACCCTTATTGAGTTCGCCATCTGGTACAACACTTCGTCCAATGTTATTTATTTGTTTATTCCTTATTTAAACTGAACAGTTTTTGTTTATTTCTTATTTAATCTGACCGAATTAGATCCTCTCTTACACGCAACAAGGAACCACATACACCGTACCAAAGATATTACAAAAACATTCACAAGAATAATCATATCATTAAAAGGTTGAACAGCTCAATAGACAGCCCCGTGCACATGCACACATGATTCTTTAAACTTTTACTGATAACGCAGCGACTGAGACACGAGCCTCTGTATGAGCATAGCGGCCAAACCATCGTTAACTGCCTGAAATATGTTGACAAACAGAGATAAAAAATGGACAGTGTTAAAAGTTTGGGATTACAGAATGTTAATAAGTGCAGCACGGGGGGGGGGGGGGGGGGGGGAGCACACCACAGAACTGCTCGAGCTCCTACACAATTCTCTCTTTTCAACGCGAATTTCATCAAAAATGGGGCATATAATATAGAAAATTGTATACATTTTGCCTACATTCACTCAATAACGTCATATGGAATAATTATTTGGGATAACTCAACAAGTCAAGCTAAAGTTTTCCGGGGATGAAAACGTGCAATAAAAATTAATTCTGGGTGAATTCGAGAACATGCAGAGAGCTGTTTAGGAAACTAGGGATATTAACTGCTGCTTCCCAATATATTCATTCCTTAACGAAATTCGTTATTAAAAATATATGTCTTTTTCAAACCAACAACTTTTTTCAGTGACTCAGAACCAGAAACAACAATAATAATCAGAAAAATTTAAAGTCACTTATTTACGACCAAAGAGGCGTCCATTATTCAGGGATATAAATTTCCAGTAACTTATAAGCAACCATAAAATATTTAACTGCCAATAAACTTCACTTTAATACGAGTCTAAATGCTTTATTGGTGGCCTACTCCTTCTGTCCCATTGATGAATGTCTTGGCAGAAACAACTATCGTGTGTGTGTGTGTGTGTGTGTGTGTGTGTGTGTGTGTGTGTGAGTGTGTGTGTGTGTATATGTGTTACCATTTATATTAAGTAAGACTACTATTAGTACGGTCTGACTTCTGTACAAATTGAGTGCAGTAATCCCATCATTGTAAATATTTGTCGTGAAATTCTCCTTCTGCTCACTGTTCATTGCCTCATAAACGAGAAACATGAAAAAAAAAAATTCGCTACTCACTGTACATCCTTGACGACCATTCCACTTGGGATCTGGGGAAGGTACATGAACGTACGCGTATTTGCTTTTCATTGAAAATAGTTATTAAGTGTTATTGTTTTTCTGAAGTTTTTTACCTACTGGGAGATCTCCTGATTATGTAACAATTGGAACGAAAATACATTTAATCTAATCTTATGTTACAAACGTACATTGTACGTACACATGGGTAAATGTAAGGACATGGCAGATTGGCAAAAAGGGACAATCGTGTTTGTTCGTGCCCTTGGCCATATGGTTCGTGACGTTTCTGGATTCTTTGGTGTTTTGCGGCGTACCTTCAACGTTTATAAAGGCAGCGGTGTGATACACGTGGCCACGAAGCGCTACGACTGAACTGTCAGAAAAAGGTCATGACGGAGATAGACCAAAGATGTGTTATACAGCTTGTGAATCAAAATCGCTTCCAAACCCGACAGGAATTTCTGCAGGCAGTGAATAAAGGTCCATCCCAACCTGTTAGCAAGAGAAAATTGCCACGGGAACAGTATGCCATGGACATGTGTAATCGGTTACCTCGCAAGAGGACATTTTTCCCAAAGGCACATAAAGAAGGTAACAGCTAAGGTTCTAACATTCTGCGTGGTGTCTGTTTGTTCTAAGTCGTGTCTCCCTACCACATTCGCGCAACGACGCTCTGAGCATGTTTTTTAGGGAATTGACTAGTTTGAATCTGGGACCTTTTGCTGGTAAGGAGACGCCAGACCACACATGACATGTAGAGTTCAGAAGAGTTCAGTGAGACTAGCGATGATGTAATCAAATACTTAATGATTTCAGCGTCAGCTCCACTGCACTCCCTGTAAAAGAATCTTAATACTAACTAAATTAGGTGGAAGGGGTTCAAGGCTTTCCTATTTTTAGTTAGCTGGTAAAATAAAGTCGAAAAAGCAGTTAAGTTTACCATTGGAAATTCTATTCTACTCACAAAACATTGTTTATAAATCGCACTATTGATAAAAGCAAATATTTTAATACAGGATGATAAAAACCAACAGCGTTCAACAAAAAATGTGAATGAATATAACCTGAATGGGTTTCCAATTTCTATAGTGGATCGAAGGATCACCTATGCCATATCACATCCATAATCTAGATTTAAGTTAAGTTTCATAAGAGAGAAAACTATCAGAATGGTCTACAAGGACCCTCAATTATCTTTAATTACTTATCTAACTTGTCGTAATTACAGTGGCTGATGTGGCTTCTCAATAATAATATAACAGAAAAATCATCGCGTTTCAGATTTTAACTTCACGTAGCAAATGTGAATACCATGAGATTGAATTGACGATCGACACTAGTATTACATAAAAAGGGGCTGTAACAGATGAGACTTCTGCAGTTCTGAGTGAAGCTATATGCGCTGTTACGAGGCATCGTGTGCGTTCATTACCTTGTCGTTGGTTAGGCAGTGCCAAGGGGCGGCGGGCGGTGCAGCTCCATACAGCTCGCCATCTCGGAAGCAACTCTCGTATAACTTTTTCTTACTACAGTTTACCGCAGTGGGTTAAAAAAAAGAACTATCTGGCTGTGTTTTGATGTGACCAATCACGGTGTCAATGTTAACCTTAGGCTCTTCCTACAAAACTTCTGTCTATCCAATGAGAAACGTTATATTTTTCGTGGTGGGGCAATGTTTTTAACGTTTGCAACGTAACAGAGACACGAAAAAGTCTCACGCCAAAACTTGCAGCTGGTGTGGCCCTTTTAGTGTTATCGTAAGATCTATAGTGTTCTTCTGGAGGGCTGTACCTTTTAACAGGGGCTGGGGGTGGTCCTGGCGGTTAGCTGGACACGTGGGTGTCCGTCCCTTATCGTAGGGCCTTCTAGCTTAAAACAGATCTGCTCTCGGCTTCTGTTCTCGTTTCTCCCCTCGGAACTGCGTCTGTCTCACGGTGGGAAGGTATGACATGCATTTAGGCATTCTTGTGTTAGTCTGTGGTATTCCATTTCCTCACTCGTTACTCGTATTACTTTGGTTAATTTAATGTCACGATTTGTTCGGAGCTATGTGACATACTGCTGGATTTGCTTATCATGTCAGGGTTTTAAGGGAAGGTGATGGATTTGCCTGACACCTTACAAGGTCTCGGGCTAGAAGAATATGTGACTGGTTTCCTGAACACTCCCTCACGCAGTTACCACCTGGAGTGACCAGCAAAACCAGCTGACTTGAAACCCATAGAAAATTTATATCTCCATTTGTATATACATGATTATTCTGCAAATGACAAATTAAGTGCGTGGCACGAGGTTCACAGAACCATCTTCTAGCTATTTCTCTGACATCCAATCTCAAATAGCATGTAGCAAAAACTAACACTTAAATCTTTCCGTGTAATCTCTTATTTCTCTTTTTACTATGATTACCAGTTCTCCCTACATAAAGGATGGGGTGGGGGAGGGGGTAAGGGCGCAACAGAATACTTTTCACACTGGAAGGAGAAAGGTACTGATTGAAATTTCACTAGAAGATTCTGCAACAAGAAGAGAAGCATTTACGTTAATGATTGCCACCTCACCTCAATTCGCGTTCATGCCGGTGTCACTCTGTCCTCTACTTCGGGATAGTGCAGAACGAGCTGCACTTCTTTCTGGTGCGGATCCCATAACACGCAAAAAAAACTCCAGATCAAGACGGGCAGACGTAGTGTAAGCAGATTCTTTTGGAGGTTTGTTGCATTTTCGAAGAGCTATGCCAGTAAATCACAGCAATTGGTTTACATTCCTCTCAAAATTATCTATGTGATCTTTCCAGTTTAAATTACTCGTAGTTGTAGTCCCTCAGTATTTAGCTGGATGTACAGCCTTTAGATCTGATGACTTACTATGTACCAAAAATCATTGGGTTGCTTGTGGACGATTTCAGAAGTTTGGTTACTCTGAGTAATTTCCACTTTTCACTCCACACAGATATATTGTCTAAATAACTATGCAATTGCTTTTAATCATCTGATCACTTTACACGACATCAGCACGCCTATAATTGAGCCAGCCATGGCTGAATATATTTACCTCTCATAGCAATGTAGTAGGTTATGTACTTTTCACCTAAATTGTAGAAATCTTTGTGTAAGATTTAACTAATAGGTGAATTAGTCTCGCTACCAGCACTATACGTACAGGAGGATATTCCAGTCACCCCGTAAATTTTCAACATTTGTAGCTCCATAACTAAAACTTACAGATATTTCACTGATACTGATTTGTACACAGTTGATTTAAATAAACTGCTGCTTTAAATAAACTGTGGCTTTTACACTTTACAAATTTAATAAAATAAAATCACGTCTTCTACTGTGAGAAAAATGAACTTTTCCCACGTTTACCTTTCCCTTATTATTTCGTAAGTTACAGAAGAAAAAACGTCTGGTTTCAAAGATCCTGTCCAGGCATGAACCCTAAAATTGTGCCACGACATGGAACCAGGGATTTCTAAGCCGTCCTTAAAGTGATTTTTGTTTGTTGTTTGGTTTATGTGTGGGATGAGACCAAACATCGAGGTCATTGGGAAGGATGGGAAAGGCAGTTGGCTGTGCCACTTTAAAAGAACCACCCCATCAATCATTTGAAGCGATTTTGAGAAACCACGGAAAAGCTAAATCAGGATGGCCGGACGCAGCTATGAACCATCGTCCTTCCGGATGCGAGTCCAGTTTACTAAGCACCGCGCTACCTCGCCCGGTAAAGTGATTTTGGACGAACAGGTATATAATCAATAAGATTACACATCCAGCGGACCGTTAGCTTCCCGATACTCTGTAGGAATTAATGTCAAGCTCAGGTTAGAACTACATGTCTTGAGATCTCCAAAAATTGGACTCAGTGTGCTGAAAACCTCAAAACGCACACACACATTCGGCGTGACATGAGAAGTTTTCCACACGCTCTTTGTTCATTGGATACTAGGGCAGCACGTGAGCAGTCCTGTCTGGATGGCAGTAGAAAGCGATGACAGATTGCTGCGAGAACTGTGAATCGTAGTGGATGCCTCGCCCGGCAAATATGCATATATCCAAACGAGTCCTCTAAGAGACATCAGGAGCACTTTCTGAGATATTTCTAAGTATATCTACGGATTTATTTTCTCAGTGTAATTTGTGACAACTAGTGAAGGAAATACGACTCCAACGAGTATCTCACAAGACTGATTTGGGATAGCGCTGTATAACGGCGTATAAAATTCTGTGTGAAAGCAAATATATTTTTCGTAAATGCGGCCCTCGTAATTTGTTGACTTTGGTTGTCGCATAAAAAAGACGATTAGCATCACTTGCTGTGGTAGACTGAGTTTATTCATTGCAAACACGCGAATTGCAAATATTACTGAGACGCTAAAATGCACCTAATGAATTTCATAAGCTGCTCAGTAAAACGTTTAGCACCGTTATCTTAATTACATATATTTTGTAGTACTTTCTGAGCACGTGTGAGTCGAACACGCAGTGTAGCCTTTTCTCTGTCTCAGTCTCCCCCCCCTCCCCTCCCCTCCCCCCCCCCCCCCGTAGCGGAAAATTTCTCCGTACTTAATGGTTGCCTTGTGCGGTTAGTAGTGTGGAACGAGTAAGTGAGCGAGGCACAACTACAGAAACTGATGTAGAAGGAATACAAAGACTTTTCAGTATAACGAAGGTGAATAGCCCGACCTTTGGGAAAATATTGAACTGTGTAATAAATTTTTCGATAACTTCAAATCTTTGAAAAAAATTATAACTAACATAATGATTGCAAATTAACTGCGGCTCTTAGGATATGCAGCAATGAATAGGTGTTTGAGCAGCCTTCAATCTTGGTGATTTGAATCAAAATAATTACTCTTACGTTGCTTCGGCATCATATCAAATAACCAATGCAAAAACTTTGCATCCTTACCATCATATCGTGTGAACGTGATCACTCTGTACCGCGCTAACACAATAACGATGCTGGTGTGCTTGCTTTCAGTCATTTAGCACTCACAACTGGATGATGGTCAGTCAAAGACAACTGCTGCCTAATGCATTTCAGTGGCGCAAAGTGTGGTTATGGGGGCAATAGAACTGTTGTATAAGAAGCACAATTTTTATAAGTATTTTGCGTGCTGCGTACTCTTCTTATTTTCAGGTGGATCTGTTCTCAATCGAGGCTGTAAGGGGTGTGGTCAGGATTCGGCTTCTGAAGAAAGATCAATAACTGATATACGATTTACAGATCCAGTACACAAGGCAGTCGACACAGCGTCAGTGAATTGCCACAGAATCTCCGAGTGCCTTGGGCTTCCCACTGTAGCTGAGACCCATTATCACCTTTATCATCTCAGTCCGGTGGTGTCCTACTTTAAGGAGACAGGAGTAACAGCCAATCGTAGTAAGGTTAATTTAGCCCACACCAAGACTTCCTTCCTGGGTCACCTAGTTTCACCCATCGGCGTTAAAACTGATAACGAACACAGAAAGGCCATTTATAATTTTCTGTCGCCTTGAGAAAAGAAAGCAGTTTCACACTTTAACGGAATAGATAATCTCATCGGGAAGTTCACTCCGAACTTTTCCCAATTAGTCACTCCCTTAAACAGACTTTGTCATAAGAAGAGTTATATCAGTGATTGAGTACTCACTGGTCAGGTTTGATTTATTAAATCACGCTCTTGGTAATGTCCTTTTCGAAATCTTCGGTTTCAATCTAATCTCCAGACCCATGTCTCCAATGCATGAGTTGCGGCAATTCAGTTGGAAGAATTTGATGGAGATCTTTGGCCAGTCACATGAGCTTCAATGGCTATTTGGTGACAGAGGTAAAATATTCCATACATTGGCTAGCATTGCTAGGTTTAGGTGCCCTGAAGAAATGTAAGTTCCGTTTGGAGGGTAGAGATATGTTATGAGGAAGAGACCACAGGCACGCTTTGCAATTTAAATTTCAACTTCCCTTTTTTTCATAAGATATATAAACGGTTCTGACAAACAACTGACCAGTGCACTGAGTTGTATGTTTAGTTAGCAACAGGATCACGTTGAACTCACACAATCAGGTGACAACCTTTTATGTAGTGCACCTACAATAATTAATTCTATAACATTTTGGGAATATTAAGGAGCAGCAAGAATGGAATTAAACACTTAGGAGTATCAACTATCTGGGAAGCAAGCAGCTGGAAATCATTGTAACCAAAAGTGTCCTATGTTATTATAGGAACTACGGTTAGACGTAAAAGATTTAAATACATTCATAATTATTTAAATACATTCATCATTCCTTTACTGCTGGTCACTTAGGTACCCTTAGGACCATAATGAAGATTAAAGAGCGTCTTACTTCGACATCCCTTAATTCAGCCGCCGGCCATTTTTTGGCCTAACGGTTCAAGGCGCTTCAGTCTGGAACCGTGCGACCGCTACGGTCGCAGGTTCGAATCCTGCCTCGGGCATGGATGTGTGTGATGTCCTTAGGTTAGTTAGGTTTAGGTAGTTCTAGTAGACTGATGACCTCAGATGTTAAGTCCCATAGTGCTCAGAGCCCCCCCCCCCCCCCCCCCCCCCCTGTTAATTCAACCATTAGCAGGTTAGTCAATGAATTTCAGTCTACTAAGTCCATTAAGAGTTAGCATCGAGGTTTGTTGCACTCTCTGTTGGATAAATCGTTTGTGGATTATTTAGGACCGCTTCCATGCACTAAGTATACTTTAGCCGTGATACTCCGTGATTCGTTGTTTTGCTAGCATATTAAATGAATTTCTTTCTTTCGTATTCGGCAATTTCTATGTTATGTTCGTCACTTATCGCAATTATGTTACTTCTCAGTACAATTGTCTTGCTTTAGATTCTCAATCGATATTCTGTGCTCACTACTCTCTTCACTCCACTCAAGAAAACCATTAATGTTTTCAGATCTTTACTGTGAATAGCTATATCATCAGCAAACATTATCTCTGAAATTTTTCCAACTCAATTTTAATCCATTCAAACATTTGCATCTTTGTGTTTTCGATAAATATGTTGCACATAATAAGAGGTGTTCGGCATTCCTACCTCAAAATTATTTAACAACTGAAGATTTATTTCCCTAATCCATTGTCATTGTCTCATCTTTGTTCTTCTTATAATTCTGTATACTAACCTTTTTCCTGCAGCTTCCTCACATATATGTTTGTCATATATATTTAATACATTTTCTCCTCCTCCTCTCTGTGTGTGCACCTCTTCTTCCCTCTATCAGTACCGAACCTCGTCCCACTTACGTTTACCTCCTCCTCCCCAGTCTCTCTGTATCTTCATAACTACCTCCCCCTGTCTTTGTTCCCTTTATCTACCGCCTTTTTTTACTACAACCTCCTCCCCCTCCCTTTACCATATTCTCCCCCCACCCTCACTTCCTATCTCTGCCTCTCCCTCTTTCATTTCCACCAAACCAAACACCTCTACAACTTACACCTACATCTCCATCTCCCCCCCCCCCCTCCCTCCTCCCTCTCTGTTCATTATCTTCTCAACCTTGCTCTGTCCATTTCCTCCTCCATCCAGTTCAGCCTGCCCCATCCACACTCATTTGCACATGTAGCCCTTGCAACAAAGTTCATTACAGGAGGGTGACACTGCATCCACAACAGGTCTGTCATTCAAGGCAGTCTACACATTAGAGATTTGGAGCCTGACATGGAGGCAGAAATGCAGTGTTGGTCGATAAAGCAGACCGTTACTACTCTAACACTGTACACTTGTTCTGCAGGGCGCTATAATTTTCCGGGCCAACAAATACGTTTCTTGCTCCTGACATGTGAGTTACCCTGGAAAGTCGATTGATTTGGCAGGCTGATACTGTTTCCACATAATATATTTCTTGTACAGAACAATCTAAGCGGCCGTATCACTGCTCGTATTGGAGCTAGAAGGTTATAAACTCCACTGTACTCATAGTCTTATTGTCTACCCTTTGTGTCAACATGTTCGGTTGAAACCAATTGAGGGGTTTTGGCGGATGGCCGATACTGTTTCCACATAATATACTTCTTGCACAGAACAACCTAAGCGGCCGTATCACTGCTCGTATTGGAGCTAGAAGGTTATAAACTCCACAGTATTGATAGTCTTAATGTCGACTCTTTGTGTCAAGATCTTCGGTTGAAACCGATTGAGGGGTTCTGGCGGATGGCCGATGCCCAAGACATATACACAAACATACACTCCGCAGTATGATTTTATATATATATGCAGAGCATAAGTTTTTGTATATATCTCGGATTTCCTTCCAAACCCGTTAATCGTTTTCAGCCAAAGATGTTGACACAAACAGTAGACACTAAGAGTATCAATATTGTTGAGTTTATAGCCTTCTAGCTCCAGTAGCGGCCGTGATACAGCCGTATATTCCCTGTGTTTTCCTGTAGCACATTTGTTTCTAAGTCTTTAAAATATCTGTCATGGTTCATTACTTCGAAGATTTTTTTTTATAGTGTTGCAAATCTAATGAAACTAGCACGCTTCTATTATCCTTTGTAACTACAGGACTGCCACTTTGGTGGCTTCACTTTCAAGTCGCTGAACTGATAGTTATTTAACATAGCATCAGCATAGTTACGTGTTCTTTTGAATCTTATTACTATCAGCACATTGATGCATGAGCTGTCAAACTGAGTCTATGATTTGAATGTCATAACAAAGCAGTAATACACTCACTGACCTGAACAACATATAGCATGAGTAGAAATCTAAAGAACTACAGCAATACAGCAAGTTTCTTTCGCATTTGATGTACTCTATTGTATAACTTGACAAACATTATAAAACAATTTATCATTGAAATCAAATTGTGTCTAAGCCAGCCCAATCGCATTTACCTTGCCTTTGTACATGACGCCTCACCAACTAAGCAGGTTTATTGATTTCCTTGTGAGGAGACTCTAGTTACTTCTTGCAGCACGCTTGCACTTGATCGCAGCGTTCTCTGTCAGAAGATTTCCAAATATCAGGTTCCAGCAGCATTTAATGCAGAGCTGGATAATAGGGCTGTAGAAGGAACCAGGCCCTCTTAGCGCAAGAAATATCCAGCATAACAGTACACCTCTCTTCATAAATGCAGCACTTCTCTTTCACTAGTTGTGTCAAGTATCTTTTGCAGCAGATACCTCTCACTTCCTGCTCGACACCCCTCGCTCTCTCTCGCCGCCCCCCTCAACTCCCCAATGCCCCACATCACATCCCTCTTCCCCCCATTTTCCCCCTCGCCATCTGTCGACTGTCCTCTCCCCATGACCCTCCTCTCACCACCTCTCACTCTCTGCCTTGCCATCCCTTGCTCTCTCCCTCGCCCTCACTAGCTCTCTCTCTCTCCCCCCTCGCTGGCTCATGCAAACATGCCTCACAAATCCTTATCCCCCCACCCTACCTTGCTCCCCTCTCTGACTCTTTTCCTCCCTCTCTCTCTCTCTCTCTCTCTCTCACACTCACTCTTCCTCCCTCCATCTCTCTCTCTCTCTCTCTCTCTCTCTCTCTCTCTCTCTCTCTCTCTCTGTGTGTGTGTGTGTGTGTGTGTGTGTGTGTGTGTGTGTCTGTAAGTGGTGACCTTGCACAGACTAAACTTTATCTGGATTCAAATGGAATAGTTTCTCACTAGATGCGAAACTATATCCCACTGCGAGATCAACTATATCCACTGTTACAGAATTCTCAAACTCATATAGCTCCATGCCATAAGAGACACTGCATATTCATTCTTTGAAACTATGGACTAGTTGTTCATATTGTTACATTATTACTCAAATGAACAAATTCAGATGATTCTCTTTTCTTTTTTTTTTTGTAGTTTTAATGTTGAGAATATTTTACGTTTTCATGAAGTTGTTCGCACAAAGAGAATTTTCACTAAAAATTTACATGTCATATGGCGTTGTGGGCTGGGAAATCCTACAGGCTGTTTCAAAAGCGGTACGAAGCTTGTGTTGAGCGGAAAGGTACTGAGACATAGCGGATTAATTAACGTTTATAAAAATATTATTGAATTTATTTGTAAAAAGCAAAAATCCAAGGATAACGTTAACAAATTGCCTCCAGAACTTAAAATACTAAATTTCAATAACACAACAGATAGCAAACACCTCAAAACGGCAACAGAATGAAATCACTTCCTGTTAGTAAAGAATATTAAGTGAAGTAAAAATATATTTACATTACAAACAGCAAAACATATGATCAAACGAATATGTCACAAATATCAACCATCGGCGATTGACAATGATTATGACAACGCCATTGCCTCTGAAGTAGAGGTGAAACTTGCAGGCAGCACCTGTGAATCGATGGAAAAATCTCATGGTCTAGAGATCAGGCAGACAGATTTCAATGTGTGACACACCTGTTAGCTGTTCTACCAAAGACCAATTAGGCTCACTTATCTGACAGATTACACACTTATACAAAATGTCAAGACGGGCAAATCAAAAATTAATAAGACTGCCCTCGTCGAACGTGTAGTCTGAGACGTTTGAAGTCACACTATTGGTACAGCAAGAACTTCCCCACAGGCTACCAAGTCTAAAGTACTCGAAAGTGAAGTCACGCTCAGGACAGGTCCCAAATACCAACCACCACGCATGCCTGAGCTTCAAAAAGAAGTACTTCCAGACCAATGTCCTGCTTCTGAGTGCTTCATACCTCTCAAAAAAAGAAAAAAAAAGGTTTCTGGCAAAGTCCGAGAACGACACCGTCTTCAACCTGTATCCTCTCCAATACGACAGCCGACTGTACAAACTCATGTCGAACCAGGGCAGGAGTTAAGAAACGTGTATCTCTGAAAGAAAAGAAACCCTCAATTACTGGGTTTTTTAAGTTTTCAGAGAGAGGGAAGATGATTTCTCCAAATTCATCTCGCTTCCCACTGCAACAAGTGAACAGATACAATGTTAAAGATCTTTATCTAAATCGCCTGTGCTTGGAGCTTGTGAGTCCTAGCTATGAGGCATAATAAAGTTTCTATCCCCAAACGTTCCTCATACAGCAGAGTTTTTCTTATACAACTAAGGCAGCCAGGATGTGGTTCACTAACTTATTTACACTATTGGCGAACACAAAAACTTGTGAATTTTTACAACACGTGGTTGTGCATACAATACCCGGTTTATGACTCAACGGTGTAGATGCATTCCTTCAGAGCGTTGCCCCCAGCCCAGACTTTGGCTGCCACCATAGTAGGTATTGTGGCATTGTTCTGCTGCAGACCTGTCTCAACAAGGGGTTGCCCTGTCTGCCCTGTATGGCTCTGGGCCTGTCCACCAAGATTTACTAATTGATGGTCTCGCCGCCAATTGCTTTTAACTCCCAACATGCCATTTCTACAAGCTAAGAACCATAAAAATATCTCATTCTCTTAGCGCCCTACCAGGCTCCATTTACATATGCTCAGACAGTAAACTTTCTAGAGTCTTGGCCAAGGTCCGTCAGGTTGTAATAAAACCTATAATGGTATTCTGTATGTGGAAATAGGGTGAGAGAGTAACTTGTCCTCTCTCAATAGCTCTACCACACATAAAATAATATCGGTAAACAAGTAGAATATTTTCTGAAAACTTTAGAAACCATGTTCATCATTAAATGAACCTCGTTAGCTGTTATTTCTAATCCACTGAAGCTCTTGCATTAACAGTTCCAGAAGCAGAGCCAAGTTTATGCTATTAAAATGAGAATGAAGTCTGGCGGATTGTACGTATGATCTAGCTCGACTTTCAGTTCATTGGAGTGCGTACTTAGGCAGAGAATTTCGTGTCACTGAAAATGTGCACTTACACCAAACCTGGACTCCAGACGGTAGGAATCGTTGAATGCATACACCACGTTAGGAAGGGGTAGTGATGTTGTAATGTGTAAAATTATTTTGGTGTTCAGATTGCATCATATCATGCTTTCGTAGATTAACAGCATCTTCGTCACTAGGAGAAAACTGTCAGCTGGAAGTGAAGTCTAATTTCCTATTCATTTATATTAGTGTTCACGCTAGGGGTTGGACAGGTGATGTTTTTTGGAATTATAACTTCTGTAGGGCATGATCTGCATACGCAAATGAAGGAAATATATAATGTGGTGGAATGACGACCATTCCCCACTGAATCACGATAAATGAGAGAAAGGGGAAATGGAGACCAACGCCTGCATAACCTCTTCTCTTAAGAGCCCAGAAATTTTGTTGCACTTCTTTGAAGGCGTTCCCTCTCAATTGCTCAGCTCTGTGCAGACTAATCCAAATTTATACCCTTTTTTTTTTTTACAGAATCCCACTAAGTTGATACGTGGGAGAAGAGCTCGATTTTCTCAAAGCTCTTCCGTAAGGCAGTGTTACACTGCCACAGGTTTACCAAGATTTGTGTATGGTCACAGGCCTGAACGCCACTATAAAAGTAGCAAACTCCGCCGCCAACAGACAGTCATCTGCTGATGACAAAGATGGCGTTTATCTTCGAAAGCTTGCGTTTTAATTACATTCCTATGCGGTATGAACACCAAGGAAATTTTATATTAGGATACAGCTAATTTAATGTCAGGTGTTGTGATAACGTTGGAAACAGCGTACGGATCGAGACTGAGAAAAAGCGGTCGGTCGAAATGAAATGAAAGAAAATGTGCATATGGCGTTACTGGCCAGACCACCTGTGAGGTGTTTGGCTGGATGGTGCAAGCCATTTTATTTGACACACTTCGACAACTTGTGCGTCAAAGGCGATGAAATGATGATGTGGACAACACACCCGTCGAGTTCCGAGTGACGAAAATTACCGACACTACAGAGAACCGAATCGAGGGCTCTGTGACTGGAAGTCAACAACACTAACCACAAGACCAAGAACTTGCGACACGGCTCACCAGACGCGGTGAAAGCATACGAAGTCACGATAGCCGTTTGTAGAAGGACTTAAATAAGCGCCATACTGAGCAAAAGGCAATGTTCCTTCACACCTTGTGCACCTAAAATAATGGGCTCCGTCGGAAATCGAAGGAATCACAATCATGAATTTAAACTGCATATATTTATAACGTATCACTAAAATATTCAGGACATATGGACAAAGAGGCTCTGTCACACACCAGTCTGGGGGAAATGATGACTCTTGCTAGATGCAGTTACTATAACATTATTTTAACAGTTTTTGTGCTGTGAGACACAAATATTCATTGAGCGAGTCAGTATGGAGACGACACCGATCGAAAATGAGAGCTGTACCTGATCCTAGCGAGTGGCTAACGTACAAGACTTCGTCTTCACAGCTCATTATGTATTTGAATATAGTGGTGCACAACATTGGTGATAATTTGTATAACACTTACCTCGCGCTATTGGCCTTTTTTTTCGCTGTCGATGATCCACTCGTGGTCTAGCCGTATTAATAAATAATTAGTATAAGAACAGTATTAGTGCTTCCTAAAAGCAAAGAGGAGCTACTTGATGTAAATATGGCGTGACTATTTTAATAAAATACCATGTTATCCTGGCTTGGCAACGGCCTTGCCGCAGTGGATACACCGGTTCCCATAAGAACACCGACGTCAAGCGCTGTCGGGCGTGGCCGGCACTCGGATGTGTTCGGGGTGCACTCAACCTCGTGATGCCAACTGAGGAGCCTCTCTACCGAATAGTAACGTTTCTGGTCAAAGAAAACCAACATCAGGAACGGGAGAGCGGCGTGCTGACCACATGCACCTCCTATGCACATCCTCAACTGGGGATGACTCGGCTGTCCGATGGTCCCGATTGGCCACTTGTGGCCTGAAGACGAAGTGTTTTTTTAATTCTTGCTTAGGTTTCTTTATTTGCATGGGACCTATGGTGACATTAGAATTTTATTCGTTGCTGTTGATGTTGTTGTACAGACTGTATACAGAGGTTGGGTATATCCGTTATGCGAATACATCTACATCTATATCTACATGACTACTCTGCAATTCACATTTAAGTGCTTGGCAGAGGGTTCATCGAACCACAATCATAATATCTCTCTACTATTCCACTCCCGAGCAGCGAGCGGGAAAAACGAACACCTAAACCTTTCTGTTCGAGCTCTGATTTCCCTTATTTTATTTTGATGATCATTCCTACCTATGTAGGTTGGGCTCAACAAAATATTTTCGCATTCGGAAGAGAAAGTTGGTGACTGAAATTTCGTAAAAAGCTCTCGCCGCGACGAAAAACGTCTATGCTGTAATGACTTCCATCCCAACTCGTGTATCATATCTGCCACACTCTCTCCTCTATAACACGATAATACAAAACGAGCTGCCCTTCTTTGCACCCTCTCGATGTCCTCCGTCAATCCCACCTGGTAAGGATCCCACACCGCGCAGCAATATTCTAACAGAGGACGAACGAGTGTAGTGTAAGCTGTCTCTTTAGTGGACTTGTTGCATCTTCTAAGTGTCCTGCCAATGAAACGCAACCTTTGGCTCGCCTTCCCGACAATATTATCTATGTGGTCCTTC
The DNA here is from genome assembly GCF_023897955.1 of Schistocerca gregaria. Classification (NCBI taxonomy): domain Eukaryota; kingdom Metazoa; phylum Arthropoda; class Insecta; order Orthoptera; family Acrididae; genus Schistocerca; species Schistocerca gregaria. Next base: position 353,125,086 of record NC_064926.1, read on the forward strand.
CAACTGAAGTTGTTCGTAATTTTAACACCCAGGTACTTAGTTGAATTGACAGCCTTGAGGCACAGTATATGTTGGTCACACTACTGCCTGTGCAGTACAAGGCAGGTTTAGCGCCGATGGATTCTGCGTGTTATGGGTTATACACACACCAGCACAATGCAGTAATGGCGTTTCAATTCGTAAATACTAGAAAGCTTAAACCATCGCAGGTAGCGGTAATTCCACCGAACTGGACTCTCGAAGTTCAATATTGGCTACAGTTCTGAAGACGATATTGCTCAGGGACACGGTAAACAAACATAAGATTGCGAAATGCTGTGTAGCAAGAAAGTACCCCAAATTACAGAAATTCTGACAAAATTAATGGTGATAACTGGTTCTCGATACAACAGTTGCATTCAAAATTAGTCACAAGGAGAGGTAGGAAAGTGTTCTGCCTCTTGTAAAATTAATAGCACAGGACCTGGTTATCACATTTTCATAATCAATTTGTCGTTACACTGTTGCTATGAACTCACTACTCAGCATTGCCATACAGTGTCCCTCAGAATGCCAAAGAGCGAAGTGTTATAACGATAATGTAGAGTCTGTAATGCAGTAGCAGGGATAACGATATTTACTTAAAACAGTGTGTCTGTATACTATTGCATCATAATACATTTTTTAAAATGATTCTGAGCAGTACGGGACTTAACATCTGAGGTCATCAGTCCCCTAGACTTAGAACTACTTAAACCTAACTAACCCATCACGCACATCCATGCCCGAGGCATGATTCGAACCTACGACCGTAGCAACAGCGTGGTTCCCGACTGAAGCGCCTAGAAAAGCTCGGCCACAGCTGCCATTATACATTTCCAAAATATGAAATTATTCACCGTTGTATACGTAGAAGTAGTAATAGACAGTACTGTTCACATTAAATATGTAAATTACCACAAAGCAGTGAGAGTTACCTCCAATTTGGAAATTCGAGTAGAAACTGGAGACCATTTCCTAGAAGGCAGACGCAATACGTGCATAGCCGTCAAATGATTTTCATATGTTGCGTCCACACTATCAATTTACACAGTTATGAATAACATTACAAACAGTTAATCAAATGAAGGAATGTAAAAAAATCAATTACCAAATTCTTTTTGTACTGACAGCGAGTATACAATAACTACTCTCGTGAAAGTCCATCACTTAAATATTTGGTACCGCACGTGTAATACGCGTTTCGCAGATTTGTAATATCAAATCAAGGGCGAGGGTACAGAATGTAAACAGCAACCTATAAGGGCTCAGCGCAGCTAATTTGGACTTGCTTCGGCAGTTAGGCAGAGTCGCACCACGATTAGGGCGACGACACAGCCGTGTATGCTAATTTTTATACTATACTGGTAGCTTTTATTCTTACTGCAAATCTTCGCAGGGTCTACAGCAAATAGCAGAATGTTCCGAGAACATAGGACTGGCGCACTTATAACATGTAATTTGACTTTTTCTGTCTTTCGTCTCTACACAATATGCACATCTTCTCCTTTTCTTAACTTGTGGTTTCATTGCTCTTCCTGGATCGGGTTATATTACTGAATTCATTGACTTCTTTACCCCGCTAGTTGCTTTCCCTCATTCATAATGACAGTCTACAGTAAGTGATGAGAAGGTAGATATACAAAATATTGTTTGTTTTGCAAATATGTAACTACTGTCTTAAAAACTCAAATTTATACTTGTAGAAGCTGTAAAAAGAATTTTTCCAGTTTTACGGAAGATAGCAAAAAAATTACATTAATGATGTTCAAACTTCAGCGAAACACATCTGGCGAATAAAAATAAAAAGTATGTTTTGTCAAGGCGGATCCTCTCCAAAAAGAGGACAAAGTTCAGCGTTCTGTAAGGACATATCATCCAATTTCATGATATCCGTCTACAGTATCCCACTCTGTGACATTTGACACGTGTGTTACTCATATATAATTTGAATAACAAGTCACAATGGTTACGAGTCAACTGGTTTGTATTACTGCCGACTGGGGTGGGAGTACGCTAACATTTCTTGCCTGTTATTATGATATAAGTATTTACATTAAAAAAGACATAAAGATGTGTCAGAATAACGTTTTCGAATCAAAGGTCAAAGAAGAAGGTTTCGGAACAGATGTTAACCTATAATTGAGAATATGCGTACCACAAAATTTGCCTGATTTATGTAACTATGTACGAACTTTTTTTAATCACGTACTGACTGGTAAAAACTTTTATTCACATTATATTGAATTTATGAATATCGCTGTTTTTCCCAAGAGGCGGCTGTTAATTAGTAACACTGATGGAATTCTCAATAGTTCGATACGATTTTTCATTTCGCGAGTTAATAAAGTACTCACTTATCTAGACTTTTTCAAATACGAAACTCTCTTCAAATAGATATTTATTGTTTAACTGTTTCAATTCGCAAACAGGGAAAGAGTTAGATGCATTTTTTTGAAAGTATTGTTATGTCACTTGTATAGCAAATTCTACAAATAGAATAGTAAAAGTTGCATTACTGACGATGTACAGACGCTCTCTATTGATAAGTGCATGTGTTGGAAAGCAATAGATTAGCGTTCCACTCATCCTGCCATAATGGTTTCGTGCAGTGAACGAATCACGATTGAACAAACCCGTGGAAATCTAGTTGCTGTTCACTGACTACTTCACTACTACAGCTCGCTACAGTTAGTTGGAGAATGAGAGATTTTTTCTTAGCGGTGGTTAAGTCTCACCGGAGCGTAGCTGTCGCACACATTTAATGAAAACGAGATGACCTTAACATAATTTCACTAATCCTAGAATTACTTGACTAATTTTAGAATGAGTGACATGAATAGTATACACATTTAACTAATACAAATAGAGGATAAAATTACAACTAACAGTTGCAAAAAATTTTGCCCTGAGAAGTGTCCAATGCGACAAACTTCACCTGTTTTTTCAAGAGAGCAGATTTGATAAATGCATCAACCGTCATCCACAAATAAGTCTGCATATCAAATACACTGATAGGACAAAGTCATAGGATAGCCATATGCACATACAGAAACGGCGGTCGCTTCATGTACACAGGGAATAAAAGAACGGAGTATTGGAGGAGCTGTCATTTGTGCTCAGGTGAAGCATGTGATTAGGATTCCGACGTCATTGTGACCGCGCTATGGGAATTAACAGACTTTGAACGCAGTATGGTAGGTGGAGCTAGACGAGTGGAACTTCCATTTCGAAAATCCTTAGGGTATTCCATATACCGACATCCACAATGTCAACATTGTACCGAGAATGCCAAATTTCAGGCATTAGCTCTCACCGCGGACATCGCAGTGGCCGATGGCTTTCACTTAACGACTGAGAGGAACAGAGTTTTCGTAGAGTTGTCAGCACCAACACACAAACAACACTGGGTGAAATACCTACAGAAATCAGTGTGTGAAGTACGAGGAACGTATGCGTTACGAAATTATGGCGAGCGGCCTATAGTAGCCGATGAATGACGGGATTGCCTTATCTACGACACCGCCTAAACCGACTGTCCGAGGCTCGTGACCTTATAGGTTGGTCCCCAAACGGCTGGAAAACTATCGCCTGGTCAGATGAGTCTCGATTTCAGTTGAAAAAGCTGATGGGGGATTTCTAATGGGTATAGACCCCCATGAACCTACGGATCCAAGTTGTCAACAAGGCACTGTGCAACCTGGTAGTGGCTTCAAATGCAGTCTATGTTTACATATAATGGACTGAGTCCTGTTGTCCTGCTGAACAGATCATTGATTCTAAATGAATGTGTTCCGCTACGTGGACTTCATCTTCCAAAACAATGAAAGCACGTCAACGGGCCAAAGTTGCACATGATTGGTTTGAAGGACATGCTCAACAACTTCAACAAATGGTTTGCCCACACAGACAGTCTGAAGATGAATCCCATCGAACATTCTGGGACACAACTGACAGGTCTGCTCGTACAAGAATCTATATCTGTTTCTTTGGTTATTTGTTTGTCTTCTGTGCGCTCTTACGCCATTAATCCGATTCTGCGAATCTGTGGTGAACTGTAGTGCTAATGGCTGTGAAAGTTTCTTTAAATATACAACACTTGTAACCCATCTGGGTGGGAATGAAAGGGGAGTGACATAGAAGCTTCACTGAGGAACTTAAAACCTATATATACCATTATGTAAAAATGGATATATGTGTATGTTTCACACCTAATCCTTTAATCCTAACCTACTGGACCGATTTCAACCAAACCTGTCTGGAAAGAATAGCTGTGAGACTAAGAACAACTTGCTTATCAAAAATGGTTGGCGTTTGTTCGAAACAAGAGTGTAGCTCCTGGCGTGCTAATTACCTGAATATGTTTATCTGGTATTTGAGAATGAGAGCACTTACTGATTTGCAACACATTTTACACATAATTTCAAGCGCTTGGCAGACTTTTTATTGCTGAAGGAGCCACATCATTTACTCTCTTTTGGTTGTTAATTTCAAAGACAGCCTTCACTTATACTACTGAATGAATCATCAAAATTACCTCGATGCACAACATACAGTTCAAGGGATACGACATGATAAACATCGAGATACGTGAAAAACTGTCGCACCATCCATGACGTCTTCATATATTATTTCTTTACTACTAATTCTATTGACATGTATCATTGGATGTACATGCAAAATTGTATCGTTGTACGACACCGGATGTTAAGGATATAAGTCATAGTAAATATTGAGCTGCGTTAAAAATTAAGTCCAGAGCTTACTTCTATACAAATACAGTTAAGATATGTATACAAATACGTGCGAAATATTTTAGATATATGTGAAATGTGTGTGACATGTGCGTATGCTGAGAAATTCATAAGTAAAAAGCTCCTACTAAGTCCTGGGTCCATTTCAACCTTATTTGGTACACATGTTACTTATTATCTGAATAGATGAACTGTGGGAAGTAACAAATAGCAGTTTCCTATTATGGTGGGGTGATATCTTTGAGAGAGAAGCGAAATGGATAAATAAAGAGGGGACAAGAGGAGAATGACACAGATAGGGGGGAGACGGAAGTGGACAGAAAGATTCAAGGGAAATTAACACAGACAGGAAAGAGGAAGAGGTGTACAGAGAGAAGAGAGAGGAGGAGGCAGACAGAGGAAGGAATTTGGAAGGGATTTACATAGGAGGGCGAACGAGATGAACAGTGGGAGAGGGTAGGAGGAAGGGGGTAGCGAGAAGGGGGAGGAACAGATGGAAAGAGAGGGGAGGTGGAGATGGGCAAACAGAAATGTTGGTAGTGATGCAATGGGAGGAGAGATGGTTGGACAGGGGAAGAAAAGCTGGACTGAGGGTGGGGAGAGCAGACAGACAGAGGGTGGTCAACAGGAGAGTGAGAGAGAGGGGTGGTAGTTTCACAGGCATGTGGCGATGGAGGAGGTGGACAGAGAGAGAGATAGGAGGAGATGGAGACAGATTGGGGTGGGGGAAGTGGGATAGATAGAAGGAGAAGCAGGAGATGAACTAATAGAAGATAGTAATTAATTCATAGTCTGGTAGTGCCTGGTACTTAGCTAGTTTTGTATATGTACTGTTTTATTTTAATAGTTATTTGCTTAAAAATGTTGTGGGATAGTATACCCCACAGACCACTATGTGTGGGGTAGGGGTGAGAGACACGGTATGTAAAAACGTTCAGTAATGATAGATATTAGTATCAGACACATAACGTCCAGGGTCATAAGGATTACTAGTGACAGTTATGATGAGAGTTCACTCATAGATTTCGGACGGGGGGTACAGGTGGAAAGACAGTGCCACACCATTAGACTTCTTTTTCGAGAAAAATATTATCAGAATGGTGCTACTTTGCGAACAGCTATACCGAACTTAAATGATTTTACTATTTGACAGTACTGAAAAAATTGTAACAGTGTCGTAATAATTTTCAAGTTCAGAGATCAATGTGATTTAGCACTTAATCAAACGAGGCCTGTTTTAGTACAGTGGTGAGGGACACTAACGATGTGCATTTTATGGCTCATTTAATGACAACGAGCGTACATGCTGCTTTCAGGGATCCCATATAAAACAGATGACAATTTAAAAGGAAAAGAAAAAGGTTTAATAAGATCTCATAGCACCCTGCAAGTAATAACGATTGCAAGATAATGACTGTAATGGTTGTAAATACTATCAAACTCAGTTAGGTAAGATTTTTGATAAGCATTACTGACATGAACTAAATGGGATTTCCACATGACGACCGCTTTTTCTAGCACTAATCTTCTCTGCAAAATGACTGGTCTGAAAATACTCATTGGGTGAGGTATGTGTCTGTCATTTGTAAAAATTATTTTTGTATATGAGTAGGTAAAAATACACTGTGTCCTATTAAATGAATATGCAAGGACTAGTAAGCTAGCTGTCATAAACGTTTAGACCACATGACACATTGTATAGTTGTGACTGTAAGCTGACAGTTATGTGCTTCACTGTGTTTGTAGCATTCGATATATCTGTGTGTGCATCTCTTACCAAGCCTCAGTCCTCATCATCACCATTCTCATATCCTCCCCATACTCACCGTCCTTTCCATCAACAGTCCATCTTCCCATGGCAAGTACTGCTCCAGTTTTAGTAGAAGTGTACACTGCTCAGTTTTTACTTGTCACTGTATATTCTGTCGTATCCAGTGTTTTAAAAGTGTTATTTCAAGTGTCTAGATTTCTTAAAGTGTTTTTATAGTCTTGTTAGTGTGTTGTGTGTCCACATGTTTTATCGCTGTTTGTAACCAATTCACGAGATAGGCAGTAATTACTTATATTGGCCTGTTAACATTACCTTTTAAAATAATTTTAAATTCATCGTTCATATTTCTCATTGTCTTCTTGTTTTAGCATGTGCTTAATATATACATCTCTTGGTCTCCCTCTACAATTTTTGCCCTCCACGCATCCCTCCAATTCTAAATAGGTGATCCCTAGATACATCCGAATGTGACTACCAACCGATCCCTTCTATTAGTCAGGATGAGCCACAAATTGCTCTTCACCCGAATTCTATTCAGTACTCTTCATTAGTTAAGTATCTACCCATTTAATCTTCAGCATTCTTCTGTAGCACCACATTTCGAAAGCTTCTATTCTCTTCTCATTTGAACTATTTATCGTGCAATTAGCCTGTTTGTATGTTGGCAGCGCTATCAACTGTGTTAATATCGCTGACAGCGCTCTGAGCCCTCGGCAAGAGATTATGTGGTTGGTTAGACTAGCAGTTGGTGAGTGGATAGGGAAGTATTTGGATATGATTTTCTTAGTGGAGACACTGTGTTGGTAGGACATGCAACGTAAAGTGGAATGCAATGATGTGTTTATAAGAAAATATGCCAGGAAATGTATGATGATGAATGTTATTGATAACGATTTGGTAGTGGATTTATTGACAACTACATAATTTTTTGGAACTTGATGTCTCATGAATTAGGTAAAATTTTCTAAATATATTGAGTGCATTGTTTTCCCTTTGCTGACCATATGCCTCGTAGTAGTTACAGTCTATAGTAGTTAGAATCGTCTTGTGTAGCTGGCCATCTTTGCTTCTTGCTGTAATTGCTGTAGCTAGTGTTATGAAGTTTTTCTGTGAGGTAAGAGAGTTATGAAAAAGAGTGGGGTTTCCACTATCGAGATTTGTGACTAAAATTAGTTTCGGCAATTAACAGAGTTGCAGGTGGTTTCATATTTCTTTAATTTCATATTTTCTGGAGTTGTATTATTGCTAGGAGTTCTTTCAATTCTGGGCCATTCTTTGGTGTTAATTATTGGAAGTCACGTAGTCAATGTATAGCAGTCAGGTTGCATTAGGATTGCATATTGTAATAAGCGAATAGATTAAGTTTGAGTTGTCTTTGTCAGGTAAAATTCAGTAGGCCAGTGTTAAAAAAAAAAAAGTTTTTCGCAAGTTATTCCTATCGTCCATGCTTCACTTCCATACATGGATACACTCCGTACAAATACTTTCAGAAATGTCTTCCTGACAGGTAACTCTATACTCGATGTTAACAAATATCTCCTCTTCAGATACGAGTTCCTTGTCATGGCCAATGTACGTTTTATATCCCCTCTACTTCTACCATCATCCATTACTTTGCTCTTCAAATGGCAGAACTCAACTACTACTTTGTGTCTCATTTCCTAATATGATTCCCTCAGCATCACCTGATTTAATTCTACTGCATTCCATTTCCATATCTGCAGATTTCCATAAAACATTTGACACGGTGCCACATTGCCGACTGTTAACGAGGGTGTAAGCATACTTAATGGGGAGTTCCCAGATATGTGAGTGACAGTAACAGTATCCAGTACGTTGTCCTCGACGGCGAGTGTTCATCAGAGACAAGGGTAGCGTCAGGAGTGCCCCAGGGAAATTTGATAGGATCGCTGCTATCTGCTATATACATAAACGATTTGGTTGAAACGGAAGTAGGTGTCTGTGGCTGTTTGCGGTTGATACAGTGGAGTGTGAGAAGGTGTCAGCATTGAGTGACTCTACGGGGATACAAGATTGTTTTGGGAAAAATTTCTAGTTGGTGTGAGGAATGACAGCTAGCTGTAAATGTAGAGAGATGTGAGTTAAAGCAGATGCTTAGCAAAATCAAACCCATATTATTAGGATACATTATTAGTGGTGTGCTGCTTGACAGGGTCATGTCGATTCAATATCTAGACGTCATATGAAATGGAATAGGCATGTGAGGACTGTAGAGGGAAGGTGAATAGTCGGCTTCAGTCTTTTGGGAGAATTTTATTAAAGTGTGGTTCATCTGCAAACGAGATCTCTTACAGGACAATAGTGCGACCTATTGTTGTGTACTGTTGGAGTTTCCCGGATTCGCTCTAGCTCGGATTAGAGGAAGACATCGAAGCCATTCAGAAACGGGCCGCTAGATTTGTTACCAGTAGGTTTGAACAACACGCCGTTATTACAGACATGCCTCAGGAAGTAACATGGAAATCACTAGATGGAAGGTGACGTTCTTTTCGAAGAGCAATATTGAGAAAATTTAGAGAACTGGAGTCTGAGACTAACTGCAGAGCAATTCTACTATCGCCAACATTTATTTCACGTTATGTCCATGAAGGTAAGATTGGAGAGATTTGGCCTCCCACGGAGGCGTATAGACAGTCTTTTCCCCTCGCTCTTCTTTGCGAGAGGAAGAGAAAATGAAATGACTAGAAGAGGTACAGGGTAGCCTCCATCACTACCGCTGCCGGTGGCTTGCTGAGCTCCTATGTAAATGTAGATGTAGAATTTCGTACCAGATTCCTTTTATTCCAGTGCCCTTCACCTCACATTATTAACGTCTGTTTCGAAACTGCACAAACAGAACTGATGAGCTTGGCAGTTTCAGATTGATGAAACCCTTCATAGACGTGGTGAGGTAACGGGAGAGTTGCGGCGCCATGGAAATATTCTAAGTCCAGAGTTGGTGGTCAACGCTCGGGCCGCGCGGCAGGGCCGAGCTCGTTAGCATCCACATGGGGCCTCACAACGGCCGGAGCACGTGGTCCATCGAGCACGTGGCTGGGAATTCCTTGGTGACGCTGTGCGACAGGAGGGCCAAAGATGGCGGACTTTATGAAATCGTAAAGGCAGAATTTCACAATACGTACAGAAATTACACCACTGGCCATTAAAATTGCTACAAGAAGAAGAAATGCATATGATAAACGGGTATTCACTGGACAGATACATTATACTAGAACTGACAAGTTATTGGGTGCATACATCCTGAGAAATCGGTACCCAGAACAACCACCTCTGGCCGTAATAACAGCCTTGATACGCCTGGGCATTGAGTCAGACAGAGCTTGGGTGGTGTGTACAGGTACAGCTGCCCATGCAGCTTCAACTCGATACCACAGTTCAAGAGTAGTGACTGGCATATTGTCACGAGCCAGTTTCTCGGCCACCATTGACCAGACGTTTTCAGTTGGTGAGAGATCTGGAGAATGTGGCCGCCAGAGCATCAGTCGAACATTTTCTGTATCTAGAAAGGCCCGTACAGCACCTGCAACATGCGGCCGTGCATTATCCTCCTGAAATGTAGCGTTCCGCAGGGATCGAATGAAGGGTAGAGTCAAGGTTCAGAACACATCTGAATGGAATGTCCACTGTTCAAAGTGCCGTCACTGCGAAAAAAAGGTGACCGACATGTGTAACCAATGGCACCCCATACCATCATGCTTGCTGATACGCCAGTGTGGCGATGACGAATACACGCTTCCAATGTGCGTTCACCGTCATGTCGCCAAACACGGATGCGACCATCATGATGGTGTAAACAGAACCTGGATTCATCAAAAAAATGACGTTTTGCCATTCGTGCACCCAGGTTCGTCGTTGAGTACAATATCACAGGCGCTCCTGCCTGTGAGCCAGCGTCAATGGTAACCGCAGTCATGGTCTCCGAGCTGATAGTCGATGCTGCTGCAAACGTCGACGAACTGTTCGTGCTGATGGTTGTTGTCTTGCAAACGTCCCCACCTGTTGACTGAGGGATCGAGACGTGGCTACACGATCCGTTACAGCCGTGCGGATAAGAAGCCTGTCATCTCGACTGCTATACGAGGCCGTTGGGATCCAGTACGCCGTTCCGTATTAGCCTCCTGAACGCACCGGTTCCATGGTCTGCTAACAGTCATTGGATCTCGACCAACGCGAGCAGCAGTGTCACGATACGATATACCGCATTCGCGATAGGCTACAATCCGACCTTTATCAAAGTCGGAAACGTGATGTTACGCATTTCTCCTCCTTACACGAGGCATCACAACAACGTTTCATCAGGCAACGCCGGTCAACTGCTCTTTGTGTATGAGAAATCGGTTGGAAACTTTCCTCATGTCAGCACGTTGTAGGTGTCGCCACCGGCGCAAACCTTGTGTGGATGCTCTGAAGAGCTAATCATTTGCATATCACAGCATCTTCTTTCCGTCGGTTAAATTTAGAGTAAGTAGCACATCATCTTTGTGTTGTAGCTATTTTTATGGTCAGTAGTGTAACAGTAGCCAGATGACTCAAGATACCTCAAAAAGAAACATGTACATTATCATTATTTGCACGACGGTTCTGACGGTGTAATCAGATTTGTAATATCTTTATTAGTTTAAAGTTTAGTATCTGATGATAAATTATACAAGTAACACCCAGCAACGAAATTCCAAATTCTAAATGGTTCATTCGATTTCGTCGATCTACGTGTCTTTAGAAAGCTATTAGTTTCATACTAAATTGGTATGAATTACAGGCATGTAACGTAAATAGTACATGAGTTATTGGAGATCAAAGTTGTAGATTACTATCGATGGTATCTGGCCATAAGCACTCCACAGTCACACGAAAAAAAACGCTAGCAGCATGCCTATAAATATATTTATTCATCTAAGTCTTTATTTAAAACAGATATGTACTACTCATAAAGAAATGGTTAAATATTTACTGTGTTTTAGAAAGCACAGAGGCATTAGGCTACTGGCCTACATTTAGTTCTATTCCTTCCATATATGCTTATTTAATTTGTTTATGTATCTAATAATTTGTGTTAAAGAATGTTTATGGTCCTGCCGTAGGAATATTTATATAATTTCAAGTTATGTCGAAAGTGTTTCAATATTTTTGTGAGTGTATATTGGCTTGGAGACATGGGGGAGTACTCTGCCGAATTACAGAGCTCGTTACTAAGAGAGATGTATGGAGGTTGGCGAGGAGCCTCGTTTCCGGAGAGGACACGAGATAGTTCGGGGGAGTGTGGCTCGAAGGACAGTCGCGCAGGACAAGGGAATTCTAGACGCGATGGCGCGACGGACGCAGAGTCGCGGGAAAGACTTGGAGCAGTTTGGCGTGGTCGCGCGAGATAGAAATATTTCGTATTGCCAACTTCTGCTCTTGTGTGATTTCCGTGGCTTCTACAGTGAAGACGTAGTATGCGTTTACAAGTGAATATCTCGTGAGCTATGTTGTTGTTCACAACTAATTATGTGCAGTAGGAATCTATTGTTTCCTTGTTACTCAGCTTATATTTTATTTAATTGCTGGACCATCAACACCAATCAGTCTTTTGAAGAAATGTACGGCATTCTCAAAAGTACTTCTGCTATCGTACTCATCATTTAAAGTCGTTAAAATAGTACCTGCAGGTTTGATTTTATTGCAATCTTTCACTTATAAGTTTCTACGTTACATTCACAAATGCCTAGTGACAGGAAACTTTGACGATACTATTCATGTATGTGCTCATATTGTCTCCTATAGACTCAGAAGCATTTGTCTTGTAATGCGGCAACTACGCTTCCCAGCCGCTAGACAACGAAACCAGCCAAAGCTTTAATATTTCTACTTTGAGTCTGACACTACGTAGTTGAGGGCCACATCACAATATTATTTGGTTTCATTTGTTATTTGAAAGCCACGTTGAATACAAATCACGTTTCTTCTTACTGGCTGACCATTCATTTATGTTTGGTGAATACCCGACAGGTTATTTCTTGTCATGATTAGTTTCTTCACACATTCTTCGATGTCTTTCTCATGTTAATTGTACCAATATATGTATACTATCTAGACCTAATATAGTCAATAACGATCACGATCTTTTAGACGAATTTATTTTTGTTGTGGTATTTTGCCGGAGTTCTTTTCGTCCAGGACGACTGATTTTTCATAATTGGTCATATTATCTTCGTAGTTGTAGAAAAACCATCTGAATTTCCGTGCGAACAATTCTGCATTTGACAACTTTGCTGTAAATCTACACTTCTACTACTGCAGAGCACTATATTTCGAATACCTTTGTTATTTTTGGTTTTATTTTAGGTTTACAAGAACATCATCCTTCAATTTACATTCATACATTACTGCGACACAAATTTTCTGTACTCTCTTCAAAATGTTGTCAACTGTCTGAAAGAATAATATTCTTCTCTGCATAATTGTGTGCGAGCACCAAATTTTTGTGTGTCTCCTGCATCCATACCAATTCTGTTACTCGTCTGGCTGTTACTTTCATCTGTGCTGCAGTTTTTTTAAAGTTATACGCATCTTTTTGTCGTTAATCTGAACCCACCTACGCTGAACTCTCGCAACGCAAGAACATGACGGAAATCAGGGACACTAGTTGATTCATCATAGACTATTGCAGCGGAAATGAAGGTATAGTGGCCATGGGACTAAAATGGGAGCCTGTACAGGCCCCATCGTATCTCTCAGGTAAGGGTCAAAACAAGATGACGCGAAATCCTATATCGTGTAAGCGAGTATGCGACAGTTATTTACTATTGCACCGTAAGCATACGGAACAAAAAACAGCACGACTGATGCTGATACGCAGTCAACCATCCTAAATCTGTGTACGTTGCTGTATATGTAAAACAGTACATCGTGAAATTTACAAAAATATCTGAAGTCACAACATGTATTTACATTTAGTAATTTTATAAGATTTCAAGAAATATTGCTGGTTAATAAATACGTGTTTACATTCCTAGAGATTTTATCTTAATTCTTGTTAGTAAGTTGTCAGTTTTGATAAGGAAAACGTTCCGGGAGAAATTTAAGTTGTTGTGAAAAGCTGATCGTCACGTATGGTGAGTTATTTCTTAAAGATACTTTCTTTTGTTTTAAATTTAAACCACTAATCGGTAAGCCGCTGCTAGGTCTACCATTAAATCTATAGAGCCTTATGGTAGATATTTCTGTAATTTTATCATGGTTATATCGCACTGAACCGGCAGAGTAAGAATTATCATTTTGTCGAGACTGAAGGGTGATGCAATCATGACATTAAAAAAAAAAAAGATCGGAGCAGTTGTTAACAATGGTCTCTTAAAATTATTGATATGTTAGTCTTGTAAATAACATAAAAAACCGTTTGGTACAAGAATCAATAGGAAAACCTATTCCAAACAGTTAATTAGTTTCACGGCGGTACTCCATTATTCGATGGGTGGAAGTTTGGCGAAACGTTATTGAAAAGAATGAGTGCGAAGTACTTTATTTCTGCAGAATTTGGCACACAGAAAAACGAAAGAATGCTGTTCCTCACAAATAAAAATTTCAAGTTGCTAGCTAGAACAAAGGATGTTAGTGTATTGGTGAAGTTACATAAAATATGAGTGGGCATGACACTGGAATGGTTCCGCTAGATGAAGGAACTGCTTGCACCGTCTCGTCCCATTTTCCCAAACACATCCTTGATCTTCAGAGAAAATGAAGAGCCCCAGATTTCAATTAGCACGATAGGGAACACTCTCGCTCCTCAAATTACGCGTTAATCATCCGAAGCGCTGTCCTTTGATGTTATCGCCGTGTTATTAAACTGTCTCAGGAACAGAGGAAAGGCGGCACCGGTTGGAGACGGGAATGCCTAAGGAGATCAGCCAACTTAAGTCCGCTTAGCGTGGATCAACTTGTCGTGGAAGAGCGAGCCGTCCGAGCGGATAATTAAGGCCCTCTCGGTTTTTATTACCTCAGTTAAGAAGAGAGTAAATTGAAAGTATTACCTGCGCTACGCAGGGTCCAAGTCACTAATTTGAGGCACTAAATGAAAGAGTAAATAGACAGCAGCGTAAAAACTGGAGTTTCCTAAAAATTCTCCCTCACAGTGAATTATCGCGTGATTATTTACGCCCGGTAGCTATGTTGTAAGACGAAATGATGGAAGAAATTTTAAGGTCTTAGAGCTCCGCTGTGGTTATTCAATCCCAGACTTGAACTCAGCTTGAAAAGATATGACTAAGATAAGCACCTAGTCTGACACAATTGATGGAAATCAGAGTGCTAGAGGGAGAGTTGAGAGCAACCCTTCTCTTAGATACGAATCCAATCAATGTTCATGCTGACATTAGTCGCTTAAATTTTATTACAAATTCATTACAAGTTCATTAAAAATGTAACTTAATAGTATTCTGACAAGTCAGGAACGAACTAAATTTCATCTTATTTTGAAAAACACAGATCTCACGCACAGTCGAAAGTATTTTTTGTTCTCCTTCTTTAAGATTGTGTAATTTCTCGCCATATTCTTCTAATCAGCAAAAAGATAAGACATCCTAGGACGTCCTCTTTCATGAGAGTCATATTGGAGAACTCAGCATTGCCTGCAAAGTCAGTTCCTGTCTATCTACAAGTATTTACAAAATATTCCTTTCGAGGGCAGAACATGAAGAGCGATTCCAGCACATGACATTCAAAGTAATGATGCGATTGGTACGTACGATCTGCAGCAATAGCCGACATATGTCGTCTTATACACGCATTGCCTACGACAGCTCCGTATTCTGCCCTGTTACGTATCTCTGTATTTCAATACGTACCGTATACCAGTTTCTTTAGGGCTTCACTGTATTTATTAGGGTACTATTCGAAAGCCGGTTGCTCGATAGGATGAGTACCTTAATACTACTGGGAATTATATGCAATAGCAGAGTAAACTACAGGCTTTCATTTAAAAATAACATTGCTAAGAAAGATTTACTTATTTCGTTATATTTCAAAACCGTACTGTAAACACGACTCGATGTTTGCCTTCCTTAACGTACTAATATTCAAATTCCAGTGTCATGGTAGGATTAGCGCCTTAATACTAGCAGGAAGTACGTAGAAATATAGATTAAATTGCAGGCTTTCGTGTAAAAATAAAATTGCTAAGAAAAATCAATGTTTTTCTTTTATTTCAAAACGGTATTTAAAATATGCGCCTCGTACATTGCCTTATGAAACGCAGTTTACGATATTTTACGCACTCTTTGCCAAATTCAAAGTAAATTTAGAAAATGAGGATGATGATGTGTGGTTTGTGGTTCGCTCAACTGCGCGGTTATCGGCACCTATACAAATTCGTAACATTTGATCAGTCCAATCTCGCCACTTTCATGAATGATGATGAAATGATGAGGACAACATTCAAACCGAGTCATCACGAGGCAAGTGAAAATTGCTTGATATAACCGCACATCGGGAAATGTTGTCTGGACGAATGGCCTTGAAATTACTTACGGCAAACCCGATACCCTAGCCACCACACTCCTTCTTTTCTAAGTCCCCACTGGCTATATGCCTCAAGACGCAGTAGTAGCCAGATGAACGAATACAGCTTCTGACTAAAACGGGTACAACCTAAGTCACCAGATTACACGCACTCAGTGTAGACAGGGCAGTTGTAAAAAGCTTCTAAAAGATGATAACATAACTGTGGAAGACAACAATTCTCCCCCTCCCCCTCTTTATACAACTGATTATAAAGAAGGAAGTTCAACGGCCAAGCGAGATTGAACTTCAACAATCGCGCCCTGAGGCGAACACGTCGGGTAGGATGGAAAATATAGGTGGAAGGTAGACGTAAACCGTTGCCTGATAAACCTCACCTACGTTAAGACACAAGCGTGGCTTGGAAATAAAACCCACTAAAATATATGCAACATTTGGCCCCGTAAGTCAAAGTCGTGGGCACAAAATAACTAAAGAAAGTGACTAGGTAATTTAGTGCACAACGTAGCAGACAAAAGACTGAATACAAAAAAGTTAAATAATTAAAAGCAGTCCAGAACCCCAGTAATTTAAAACGCAGAATCAAATCAGAACGCTATGGTAGTTACCAAACTGAAACTTTACAGAAGCTCTCCTGGCAGGCGAGATACTGGCAGAAGTACAGCTGTGAGGGCCGGCCGTGAGTCGTGCTTCCGTAGCTCAGATGGTAGAGCACTTGCCCGCGAAAGGCAAAGGTCCCGAGTTCGAGTCTCGGTCGGGCACACAGTTTTAATCTGCCAGGAAGTTTCATATCAGAGCACACTCCGCTGCAGAGTGAAAGTCGCATTCTGGAAACATCCCCCAGGCTGTGGCTAAGCCATGTCTCCGCAATATCCTTTCTTTCAGGAGTGCTAGTTCTGCAAGGTTCGCAGGAGAGCTTCTGTAAAGTTTGGAAGGTAGGAGACGAGATACTGGCAGAAGTAAAGCTGTGAGGGCCGGGCGTGAGTCGTTCTTCGGTGGCTCAGATGGTAGAGCACTTGCCCGCGAAAGGCAAAGGTCGCCAGTTCGAGTCTCGGTCGGGCACACAGTTTTAATCTGCCAGGAAGTTTGAAGCTATCATGTTTTCACATAAGATACACGCTCCTCAAATCGCCTGGCCAGCCACAGCAATAGGCAACAAGACAACGGGGGGCGTAACCGGGTAAGATATAGAAGAAGCAAGTCACAATCCCACAGAGGAACCGATCCAGTCACAATTATCATTCTCACAGAGGGTAGTAAGTTCAGTCTCTCGCGGTGTGTGTCATCACCGAAGCAACAAACTAGACCAGCTCACCGAGTATCTAGAGCCACTGTGTGGTGATAAACAGTGGAAAAACTAGGAGCCACCACAGAACGTGTTGATGACGACGACCCACCGACCGCCTCCAAATCTCGTCGGCCAAATGAATAATGTGTTCACTCCCATTTCTGATGCACGTCTCTTGTGTCGTGAAGAAGCTCAGCGAGACAAACTTGGAAGTCACACGGCTGGTACAACCAACTGCTCGCCCGGTTACCGACAGTCCCGCGCTATACGTACTACTTCACTCACTGCCTCTACCAAGAAAACAGTCTCAGTGACACTCGTAGCAAACGTGCCTCACCCCCTTCATGCCAAAAATCGAGTTTCAGGAAATGTGGAGTAAGCTATCGAGTACACAATGGTTGAGCCCCTTTTACCTCCCCCCATTATCCCCCCCCAAAAAAATGAAGATGAAATAACAACTTTAAAGTTAATCAGTGAATCTCATCGAATGTTTCGACAGTGTACTTAAACAAAAATAGTAACACACAGAAATAAGGACAACTGTAAAATCGATATAAGTAAACTATAATCCAAATTGTTAAGGTAAATAACCCCTGTGCAAAAGCATATCATATTCTGTGGAAGACCTGTAATGTCATCTGTGTCGACTACATGTAGCAACATCTTTGTAACTGTTTAGTTTTGGTACGGTATTTTCGATGTTCAATATATAGAGCACGTTATGTGTTATGTTTAGTGTGTGTTAGACTGTACAAATGAACCATGAGAAAACTGTATATACAAATTCTTCTAACTTCGCCACACACTTCACCAAAAGATCGATAACCAACTAAAAATCGGATCTTTCTTATATATTGCAGTAAAGGCAACGAAATAAAGCAGACTCTAACAAATCGACATCATCACATAGAAATGTCATAATACACACACAAAACGCACTTGAAAATGGGAATCGTTCAGCTAAACGGGTCATTTAAAAATTCAGTACAGAAAATCATGACTGGTAGCAGAAGAATCATTTACAAAAATACCTAATGTCTTCCTACCATGTTACACTGGTAACAAAACACTGTTTTCTTTTTTAGATTTCTTGAGTTTTGTACTTAATCGTTTATCCCGTTAACAACTGAAACGAACCTTTGAAGAGATTGATTTACCAATCACCGATAATTATTCTTAAATTAATTGAACTAATTAGATAGTTTTGTCTTACTATGTCAAGGACCTGTTGACATTACTGGTAAAGTTACTTTTCCTGAAGAGTGTTAATAAAAACCTTGACACAAAGGATGTTTAATGCTTATTTGGTGTGGTCCTTCTTCTCCCAGACAACCGTGCGCCAATAGTGTCTACCATCCTGGAAGCAGAGTGTGATTATGTTAACGAGCAAAAACTGCTACGTTAAAAAGTGTCACCTGCGTAGCAACAGAGTATGTTTTTGTGGACGGTTGTGGCCATGCATAAACTCTGCAGGTTTTTTTTTATCTCTTTCAGATCCTATCGTGGTATGCTATTCTAATTAGTAGAGCTCACATTCCTCGGTTTTCAAAAAAACATTACCTCGGGTTTAAATCATTCTGTTCTTGTTTCTTGTTATTTACCGTCTGCTTAAGTGGTTTAAATCTTATTTATGGAGTAATCAGCTTCTTCTTTAATTGCATTTGTGCTTCAGGTGATTATTAACTGGCCGTATTGACCTGTATTTTTCCGTTCTTTCTCGTATGTAATTTTTTCTTTAAGAACCCTGTGTGTATGATTTAGAAGCATTCGGTGTTGGCGTTACCTTCTCGACACATGCCGTGTCACTAACGTTCAGAATACTGCGCGATGCCTGAGCTTGAGTCTTGTCCCTAGAGCTGTTACCAGCAAATAGCCTGATGGCTCATAGCTCGTTGATTTTGTATCTATTTCGTACTTTTGTACTTCTGAATTTGTTTTTAGTGTCACACCAAAAAACTAAACGCTCTTTTGTTACAGCGAATGATGTTCAGCTTCCCCGGACTCCTCCTTCACTCCTCAATTAAGACCCACAGACTGGATGCATGTAAATACCCTATTAATTCACCTAGGTCTAATCTGTGGTCGATGAATTACCGTTTCAAAAATCTTTTGAGTCAATAGTAAGGGTTGTCAGAAAATTTAAGCTTCCCCACTTTGCTGGTCCACATGACATCATGAATATACACTCCTGGAAATTGAAATAAGAACACCGTGAATTCATTGTCCCAGGAAGGGGAAACTTTATTGACACATTCCTGGGGTCAGATACATCACATGATCACACTGACAGAACCACAGGCACATAGACACAGGCAACAGAGCATGCAAAATGACGGCACTAGTACAGTGAATATCCACATTTCGCAGCAATTCACGCCGCTATTCCCCCATGGAGACGATCGTAGAGATGCTGGATGTAGTCCTGTGGAACGGCTTGCCATGCCATTTCCACCTGGCGCCTCAGTTGGACCAGCGTTCGTGCTGGACGTGCAGACCGCGTGAGACGACGCTTCATCCAGTCCCAAACATGCTCAATGGGGGACAGATCCGGAGAACTTGCTGGTCAGGGTAGTTGACTTACACCTTCTAGAGCATGTTGGGTGGCACGGGATACATGCGGACGTGCATTGTCCTGTTGGAACAGCAAGTTCCCTTGCCGGTCTAGGCATGGTAGAACGATGGGTTCGATGACGGTTTGGATGTACCGTGCACTATTCAGTGTCCCCTCAACGATCACCAGAGGTGTACGGCCAGTGTAGGAGATCGCTCCCCACACCATGATGCCGGGTGTTGGCCCTGTGTGCCTTGGTCGTATGCAGTCCTGATTGTGGCGCTCACCTGCACGGCGCCAAACACGCATACGACCATCATTGTCACCAAGGCAGAAGCGACTCTCATCGCTGAAGACGACACGTCTCCATTCGTCCCTCCATTCACGCCTGTCGCGACACCACTGGAGGCGGGCTGCACGATGTTGGGGCGTGAGCGGAAGACGGCCTAACGGTGTGCGGGACCGTAGCCCAGCCTCATGGAGACGGTTGCGAATGGTCCTCGCCGATACCCCAGGAGCAACAGTGTCCCTAATTTGCTGTGAAGTGGCGGTGCGGTCCCCTACGGCACTGCGTAGGATCCTACGGTCTTGGCGTGCATCCGTGCGTCGCTGCGGTCTGGTCCGAGGTCGACGGGCACGTGCACCTTCCGCCGACCACTGGCGACAACATCGGTGTACTGTGGAGACCTCACGCCCCACGTGTTGAGCAATTCGGCGGTACGTCCACCCGGCCTCCCGCATGCCCACTATACGCCCTCGCTCAAAGTCCGTCAACTGCACATACGGTTCACGTCCACGCTGTCGCGGCATGCTACCAGTGTTAAAGACTGCGATGGAGCTCCGTATGCCACGGCAATCTGACTGACACTGACGGCGGCGGTGCACAAATGTTGCGCAGCTAGCGCCATTCGACGGCCAACACCGCGGTTCCTGGTGTGTCCGCTGTGCCGTGCGTGTGATCATTGCTTGTACAGCCCTCTCGCAGTGTCCGGAGCAAGTATGGTGGGTCTGACACACCGGTGTCAATGTGTTCTTTTTTCCATTTCCAGGAGTGTAGCAGTAAGCCTTATTGTCAAGGATAGGAGCCACCTACAAAAAGGTTAGGACCATATAAGTCAGCTTCAGGTAGGACCTGATAACTAGTATGTCATGCATTTATCAAATTTGCTCCCTCTTCCTCCACGTTTCACTTTAAGATGGCAGAAGTGAGCCATGTGTGCATTAGTGTTGATACTTCCGTCTCATTAAACTTGTCTGTTCTTCGTCTCATAGCGACTGGTTCGCCAACGTCCTGCCGGAGGCAGAATAGCAACTTACCGATGGGATTTAACTGTATGTGCGCTTTCTCCTGATCACAATGTTTGTTTGATGTTCCACATGACAAGTAGCATTTCTCACTTAGGCCTGGTTCGTCATGTTGTGGATGAATTTTGGCAATGTTGCCTAGTTCATATTGAGGCTGGTGCAGCAAACAGTATGTATCATACGAAGAAATAAACAGTTTTAGTTGTGGCGTTAGTTTATTTCCATTCTTTCTCAATAACATTGTTCACCTTTATTTGGGCGTCTTGAGACTGACCTACGGAAGACATACAAAAATTCATAACAGTGACAGGACCCCATTTAGTCATAGTGAATAACCAAGAAATTATTAAACAATTTACTGATATATGGTAGCGATGGATACATTGGGTACCGCACGTAAGATATGCCTGCAGGTAAAAGCCAAATGCCAAGGCCATAAATACACTGTGCAGTGTCCTATGAAACAGAAGAAAAAAAATGACTGACAGGTTTTTTTTTCAAAAAAGTATGTAAGCTGTCTTGTCCCTTAACTGACAGTCCAGATTGGAAATAAAACGGAAGCACCAGATTAAATTTTTCTAGTATCTGACACAGATCAGTTCAAACCAGATGGGATCAGGATTAAAGTTTCATGCCGTAAACATCTCATATGTGTAGTGCCTATTCTGATTACATATATCACGCTGAATATGGTTCAAATGGCTCTGAGCACCGTGGGACTTAACATCTGAGGTCATCAGTCCGCTAGAACTACTTAAACTTAACTAACCCAAGGACATCACACACATCCATAAACGTGGCAGGATTCGAACCAGCGACAGTAGAATTCACGCGGTTCCGGACTGAACCGCCTAGAACTGCTCGGTCACAGTTTTGTTGTCTGTGAGCTACAAACCAGTATTCTAGCTGATAAATCTTCTCATATGAGAAAACAATGACAGTTAGTATTGATGAGTCGATTAAAAATATTGCTGATAAGATGTTCATATTAACAGCCAGAATAATCAGACTGAATTAAAATTATAAACTTAAGTGTATAAAAATATATTGTATAATTTGAAAGCCTAATAGAACACAGGGCAAATGCAAATACCAATCTTGAGTTTCCCAAGTAGTATTATAGCCAACAACATTGTACATAACCAGATCTGCCTAAAAACATAACCTACCCCCCTCGCCCTTTCACCAACGCACGACATTGTGCCATGCTGTTTTGAGTAATCAGTCTTCTGAATGGTTTAAAGCGGCCGGCCACGAATTCCTGTCCTGTGCCAACCACTTCATCTCAGAGCAGCCCTTGCAACATACGTTCTCAAATATTTGCTGGATGTATTCCTGTCTCTGTCTTCCTCTACACTTCTTGTCCTCTACAACTCCCACCACTAACATGGAAATCATTCCATGATGTCCTACTAGATGCACTATCATCGGGTCCGTTCTCTTTGTCAGTGTTTTCCGCATATTCCTTTCCTTTCCGATTCTTTGCGGAACCACATAATTCCTAGCCTAAATTTCGAGATTCGTCTGTAGCACCGCACGACGAACGCTTCGATTCTGATCTCTTCCAGTTTTCCCACAGTCCAAGTTTAACTATCATAACATGCTTTGCTCCAAACGTGCATTCTGAGAAATTTCTCCGTCAAATTAAGGCATATGTTTGATACTAATACACTTCTCTTCATCAGGAAAGCCATTTTTCCCAGTGCTAGTCTGCTTTTGACGTCTTCCTTGCTTCGTCCGTCATTGCTTAATTTGCTGTCTAGTTAACAGAATTCCTTAACTTCATCTACTTCGTGACCATCAGTCCTGATGTTAAGTTTAACGCTGTTCTCATTTCTGCAACTTCTCATTACTTTCGTCTCTCTTCGATTCACTCTTAGTTAAAATTCTGTACTGATTAGAATATCCACTCCATTCAGCAGATCATGTAGTTCTTCTTTACTTTCGCTCAGGAAAGCAGTGTCACCAGAGAATCGTATCATTGAATTTCAACTCCACTCCTGAATTTTCTTTTACTTCTATCATGGCTTCTTCAATGTGCAGATTGAGCAGTAGGAGCGAAAGACTACATCCCGCCCTTTTAATTCGAGCACATCGTTTTTGGTCGTCCCCTCTTATTATTCATTCTTATTTCCTGTAAATACTGTATATTTCCCGTCTCTGCTTATCCCTATTTTTCTAAGAATTTCGAACATCTTGTACTACTTCACATCATCGGACGCATTTTTTAGGTCAACAGATTCTATGAACGTGCCTTGATTTTTCTTTAATTTAGCTTCCATTATCAACCTCTAGGTCAGAACTGTCTCCTTAGTGCCTTTAACTTCACCAAAGCCAAAATCATGGTTATCTAATAAATCATCAGTTTTCTTGTCCATTTCTCTGTATATGATTCTAGTCAGCAGCTTCAATGCTAGAGCTGTTAAGCATCAATGCACTTCCCATCTATTGCATTTATCAGCAACGTGTATTTCTGTATTGCTGAATTTCCCTGAACATTTTTGTACTTCCTTGATGCATTGATCAGCTCAAGTATTTCTTCTGTTATCCATCGTTTCTTCGCAGTTACCTACATCGTAGTTATGTATTTATTTCCACCTTCTATGACTGCCCTGAGATGTCATTTCCTCTTCAACTCTACTGCCTACTGAGCTATTCTTTATTGCTTTATCTATACCCTTACAGAACTTCAAGCATATCTCGTCATTGCTTAGTACTTCCGTTTCCAACTTCTTTTCTTACTGTTCCCCCTGACTTAGCCTACTCTTCATCACTGCTACATTGTGATCTGTGTCTACAGTATATCTGATCCTGGATACGCTTACAATATAGTATCTGATTTCGGTATCTCTGTCTGACTATGATATAATCCAACTGATATCTTCCAGAACCACCCCAGCCTTTTCCAAATATACCTTCTCCTCTTGTGATTCTTGAATAGAGTATTCGCTATTACTAGCTGAAATTTACTACAGAACTCAAGAATACTTTCTTCTCTCTCATTCGTTTTCCCGAGCCCATATTCTGCTGTAACCTTCGTGTCATCTCATTTTCACTGCAGGCTTGTACCATGGGAAGCAGGGAGACCAGTATCCTCTTTCCATAAAAGAACTGCATGCATGTATTAACGCTGTCCTTATTAACCAGAACAAAAAGTTACTTATTTTAAGCTAGTCCTTGTGGTACAAGCTCTTCCATAATAATCCACGTTAGCCTCACTGCTGATGACCCACAAGTGCGCTATGTACATTAGTCTGGTCGCTAGGTACTGACAGACTCTGAGCTAGACGCTGGTATAACTGCGTCTGTGACTCCCGATGGGCTGCGACTGATGAGTCACTGAATGACTCACTGGCCCTCAAGTCCACTACATCTACATGACTACTCTGCAATTCACATTTAAGTGCTTGGCAGAGGGTTCATCGAACCTCAATCATACTATCTCTCTACTATTCCACTCCCGAACAGCGAGCGGGAAAAACGAACACCTAAACCTTTCTGTTCGAGCTCTGATTTCTCTTATTTTATTTTGATGATCATTCCTAACTATGTAGGGTGGGCTCAACAAAAACTGCGGCCATCTGAATACTGGCGGTCGAGGGGGCGTTGGCGCCACAGTTCTTGTAAGTCTGTCTTTGTCCTCTACCAATCTTCTCGCAACCTCTTTGCCACCTGGAGTGCTGGCGACAGCTTACGCCAGCACATTTCCTTCCACTCCATCCCCTACACCTGCATTCCAGTATCGCATATTTATTGGATTTTCATCTCCCTTTACATACTGTATTATCCTTTGAACTTCCTCATGTACTTTCTCTACTTCTTCATTTTCAGCTTGCGTCGTAGGCATGTATACCTGAACTATCGTTAGTCGTGTTTCTTTGCTGTTGATTGTGATAAGAATAACCCTATCACTGAACTGTTCAGAGTAACACACTCTCCGTCCTACTCCCTATTGATAACGAATCCTACTCCCATTACACCAATACTCATCCTCACCATAAATCCTTTACTTCGTTCCATTTGACTTCACTGACCCTTACCATACCTAGACTGAGATGGCAGTGGACGCCCTAGAGCAAAGGGTCGCCTAAAAGAGTATGGGAAAGATTCAGCCCATTTATCACAAGTGGTTTGTTACTTCACAAATCTCTAGCAGTCTTTTACTGCACAGATACACAAACACTAATCAAATACAAATAATAATAGCTTGTTGAAATCAGCAAGATTAAGAGGCCACAACTAATGAGTGACAATAATTAGCTCCAGAAATAGATTTAAAATGTTAAGAGCAGCTCAAATTTCAGCGGAAAAATGGATAAAATAACTAAGGAAAGGCATTCCACTAGTCACTCCAACATTTCAACACTTAAACGATTTGATGAGTAATTAATTAATTAATTCAAACGAATAGTATGCAGCAAATTAACGACTATCAAGTATAACTGAAACACGCGCTTAGCAGTGGGCATACAATGGCTCCAATGATGCTAAATATTACAATTCCATCATTCGACTAGTCAAAGGGGGGGTTTGACATTGATGAATATAAGTTACAAGAAGTGTAATAGCAAGGAATATCACAAGTCTGGTATCTGACGATCTAAGGCCCGTTAAGTACTAATGTTTTATGCAATGGACACAGAAAGAATTCTCAACGCAAATAGCCAATATTTGATCAGTCAGAGACGCCGCTTGGGTATAATCATGATACTGACGTGGAAAAGTAATAAAATACCATTTTAAATATTGAGAATTACATGAATATTAAGATTATTACGTTAAAACTAAACTTCAAATAGGGAAAACATGGAAGGGGCAGGTACGGCCGGCCAGATCTGAGAAAGAATTACGCCTGCTTCAGGTTAAATTAACAGCTGATTGCTACGAGACATAAATTCAACTTAAGATGGATGCAGTAGCAAGCCAGGAGGACACAACGTCTCAGAAGCTACGGTGGGAGGGAAAGCAGAGCGCCGCCAGCGCACGTGCACAGCCGATGCCGACAGGCTAGGTCCGATAAACCGATGGGTAACAGATAACACCCCAGGGAAGAGCCTGCAAACGCTACCAACAGCTCGGAAAGCCGCGAGCAGACAAGTAGACACATAACTCATGCGTAATATTAATAGAACATACGAAACTGTCTAAACCAACTCAAGAAACTCAATGTGAGCGTGAACCCAAGCCCCAACTTTACATACTTATATTACAACAAGTATGTTACAATAAGAATTACTAAGGCAATTAACCGGTTAATCTTAAAATAGAAAATTATATCAAGTTTGTGTAATTACCAAGAAATCACAGGGCAACTCAAACACATTAACGTAAGTGATTAGAAGGGTAACACGTAAAGTATTGAGGGCTAACATTTAAACAACTACAATAGTAATTGTATTTAGAATAATAAATATTAATTTACTTTGAATAGGTCAAAATCTCATTAAAGTTATGGAACCGAATTACACAGATGAGCCGAGATTCAATGGGCCGCTAGAGTTTGCTTTCCTCGATCGTAGGCACTTTTATAGTCGTTACATAAGAGAGAAAAGCAACAACTTCCAATACAAATAAGACTGAATTTCGATCTTAGGGGTCACTAATACCGATGGTTCCCTGGAACATATGACACAATTAATTTCTGGCTTGAATAACAAGATAAGCAGACACTTAACAAGTCGCAATTAAAAGAAATTCAAAACACATCAAGTATGAGGCTCAGATATTTTGAAACAGAGGCACAATAGAAATAGGATGATGGTGAAGCACAGGCAGTCCAACGTAGCGGGAGCAACTTCAACATGGGAGTATCTATGTCAATCAAGTAACAAGTACCTTACCCAAAAGGACAGAACAGGTGACACCTGAAAATGAACTGCAACTATTCCTTCTTAATCCTGGGTGAACCAGCTGTGTGAACATTGGGCACAAGTATTACCGGCCTACCCTACTCTACCGACCACTGGCTGATTAGATAATCATGCACCTGTAAGCCCCATGAACAACTCACTGTACCTCACATGTGCCTCTTGTCTCTCTCATTGACAGCGACCCACTGTTTGCCCATGTGATCAACAATGTGCCACCAGAAACTACGACAAAAAGTCAACTAACAGACGACAGAAGTGCCACCTAGGGACAGAGATGAATCGCGCCAGTAGGCAACGATGTAAGAACATAGAATGAGCCAATGCGGCTCAGTGTCCCATACTAAATAAAAACTCACCGGCCCCTGTGCGGGCGCCCAATGGGTGGAGTTAAGTAGCGCTCTTGACTTCGTTAGTATGGATCGTCCATGTTTTCCTGGTCCAGGGGTGATGCACCAGAATGTTTATCAGGCTCAAAACCCTCAAAACATTACAAAGACCTAGAAATCTTGTGATGAGTTTATTAGAGCCCCCCAGCTGGACTGACCCAGAGGCTTCGTGCTGAGCCGAATTAAAAGCGTGATTGATCCAGGGGATAGAAGTATCCCACACCAGTGGATAGGCCAAAGGGAACACTTTTGAATTCATACAGTTCCAAGTCAGTACAGAAAGAGGTGGCCGGCTTGGAATCGTCCATAAGCAGTATCTGGCAGTGTTAATTACAAAGGTACCATCTATATAAGACAGAAATCCGTCACTGCAAAAGCTGATAACTGGAATCAAAGTTAAAAACCCCACACCATACATTAACGAGCCTTTTCCTCTAAACCATGGAGTTACATCGGTGCAAGAGTACCAGTGGCATCTATATGTTACAGGGTGTGTAAATGAATGAGCGATAATTTTCGCATTTGCGAAATGTTGCTAGTTCTGTAGTTGTGTGGATGATGTTTCTCCGAAAGTCTGACTGGTATATTGCCATTCTCATGCATTCTACTCGGCAACATGAATAGTGGTTTTGTAGTCACTTTCCCCAAAGGTTTTAGAAATATTTTCAGTTCTAATTCTAATACATTGTCCCCTATTTCTTAACTGTCAATTCCCATTTCTTCTTCCATCACGTCACCAGACAAGTCCTCACCCTAGTAGAGGGCTTAAGTGCACGCTTTCCATCTGTTCGCCCTCTCCTCAGCATCTGACAGTGGAATTCCCATGTTACCTTCGTTTCTTTCAATTTCACGGAAGGTTGTTTGGACCTTTCTCTATGCTGCATCAATCCTTCCGACAATCATTTCTTTATGTGTTCTTCATGCAGCCATTTAGTCATAGCTTCACGGTGCTTCTTATTTATTTAGTTCCTGAGTCTCTTGTATTTTCGTATTCCTGAATGTCTGTGAACGTTTTTGTAGTATCTAATTTCGTTGACCAACTGAAGTGTTTCTTCTGGTACCCATGGGTTCTCCGCAGTTACCTTACTTGCGCCTATGATTTACTTTCCAAGTTTTCTCATGGCCATTTTTAGGTATTTCCATTCCTCACAAACTACACTGCCTAATGAGCTAATCATTACTGCAGTACTACAGTCTTTGACAACTTGAAACACATCTCTTCCTTCCTTAGTACTTCCATATACCACTCTTCAGTCCATTGATTCTTCATGACTTCAGCATACTCTTCATCATTACAAAATTGTGATCTGAGTCTGTATCTGTTCTTGAGTACGTCTTACAACCCAATATCTGCCTTTAGAATCTCTCTCTGACCATGATGTAACACAAGTGGAATCATGCCGTATCTTTCTGCCTTTTCCGAGCATATCTCCTTCTCCTCTGATTCTTAAACTGAATATTCGCTTTTAATAGACGAAGTCGGTTGCAGAACTCAGTTAGTCTATCTTGTAACTCATTCTTGTTACGAAGCCCATACTCTCTCGTAACCCATTCTTGTATTCCTTCTCCAACAACAGCGTTCCAATACGACATGGCTATTAGTTTCATGGGATGGCTAGAGGACAAATGTAAGGATGTAGAGGCTTATCTCACTAGGGGTAAGATAGGTACTGCCTACAGGAAAATTAAAGAGACCTTTGGAGATAAGAGAACCACTTGCATGAACATCAAGAGCTCAGATGGAATCTCAGTTCTAAGCAAAGAAGGGAAAGCAGAAAGGTGGAAGGAGTATATAGAGAGTCCATACAAGGGCGATGTACTTGAGGACAATATTATGTAAATGGAAGAAGATGTAGGGGAAGATGAAATGGGAGATACGATACCGCGTGAAGAGTCTGACAGAGCACTGAAAGACCTGAGTCGAAACAAGGCCCCAGGATTAGACAACATTCCATTGGAACTACTGACAGCCTTGGGAGGACCAGTCCTGCCAAAACTCTACCATCTGGTGACCAAGATGTATGACACAGGCGAAATTCCCTAAGACTTCAAGAAGAATATAATAATTCCAATCCCAAAGAAAGCAGGTGTTGACAGATGTGAAAATTATCGAACTATCGATTTAATAAGCCACAGCTGCAAAATACTAACGCGAATTCTTTACAGACGAATGGAAAAACTGGTAGAAACCGACATCGGGGAAGATCAGTTTGGATTCCGTAGAAATGTTGGAACACGTGAGGCAATACTGACTATACGACTTACCTTAGAAGCTAGATTAAGGGAGGGCAAACCTACGTTTCTAGCATTTGTAGACTTAGAGAAAGCTTTTGACAACATTGACTGGAATACTCGCTTTCAAATTCTAAAGATGGCAGGGGTAAAATACAGAGAGCGAAAGGCTATTTACAGTTTGTACAGAAACTATATGGCAGTTATAAGAGTCGAGGGACATGAAAGGGAAGCAGTGGTTGGGAAGGGATTGAGACAGGGTTGTAGTCTCTCCCCGATGTTATTCAATCTGTATATTGAGCAAGCAGTGAAGGAAACAAAAGAAAAATTCGAAATAGGTATTAAAATCCATGGAGAAGAAATAAAAACTTTGAGGTTTGCCGATGACATCGTAATTCTGTCAGAGACAGCAAAGGACTTGGAAGGGCAGTTGATCGGAATGGACAGTGTCTTGAAAGGAGGGTATAAGATCAACATCAACAAAAGCAAAACGAGGATAATGGAATGTAGTCGAATTAAGTCGAGTGATGGTGAGGGAATTAGATTAGGAAATGAGACACTTAAAGTAGTGAAGGAGTTTTGCTATTTGGGGAGCAAAATAACTGATGATGGTTGAAGTAGAGAGGATATAAAATGTAGACTGGCAATGGCCAGGAAAGCGTTTCTGAAGAAGAGAAATTTGTTAACATCGAGCATAGATTTAAGTGTCAGGAAGTCGTTTCTGAAAGTATTTGTATGGAGTGTAGCCATGTATGAAAGTGAAACATGGACGATAAATAGTTTGGACAAGAAGAGAATAGAAGCTTTCGAATGTGGTGCTACAGAAGAATGCTGAAGATTAGATGGGTGGATCACATAACTAATGAGGAAGTATTGAATAGGATTGGGGAGAAGAGAAGTTTGTGGCACAAATTGACCAGAAAAAGGGATCGGTTGGTAGGACATGTTCTGAGGCATCGAGGGATCACCAATTGTGCATTGGAGGGCAGCGTGGAGGGTAAAAATCGTAGAGGGAGGCCAAGAGATGAATACACTAAGCAGATTTAGAAGGATGTAGGTTGCAGTAGGTACTGGGAGATGAAGAAGCTTGCTCAAGATAGAGTTGCATGGAGAGCTGCATCAAACCAGTCTCAAGACTGAAGACCACAACAACAACAACAATTAGTTTCATGTTCCTTTGCTAACTGAATACCCGTTCCATTTCCTCAAACGCTTTCTTTGCGTCTTCATCTGCTGCTTGCGTCAGTGACATGTGTCCCTGTTGCTGGCGATGCTGATAAGAACAACCATATCTCTGAACTATTCACAATAACTCATTCTCTGCCATAGCTTCCTGCTCACAAGCCTTCCTACTCACGTAATACCATTTTCTGATGTTGTTGCTACTACCCTGCCCCGTTTGACCAGTAATCCTTGGCTCCTTTGGATTTCACTTCACTGACACAATATTTAAGCAGAGTCTTAGAATTTACCTTTCAAGATGGTCTAGCTTCCCTCCCACGTTCGTACCTCTGACTCTCCACGCCCTACTTCGTCATACTGTTCGTTATTTTTATCTGAAAATTTCCCCAAATAGAACTAGTTCCGAAGTGCAGGTTCTTTGCACAACTCCACTTTTGACAGACTCTTTTGATCCACAAACCGCCGATCATACAACTGAACGCAAAATCCATCAGAATTAATAAGAAAATATAGAAATATCTTTGTAACATATACGAGATTTATTCTCACGAACAGAGAACACTTTTCCCTACTATTGTATGTAGTATTATTAATCATCTCGTCCATACTTCGGACAACAGGTTCACAATTACGAAATTCTTCTATGGCATCTCTTAGGAGTACAAATTCTTTATCCAAACCCATCTCCACCCAAAGAAGACTCGTTGCTCCATTTTAATATTCAAAAATTATAGCCTCATCGCAGTCCATAGATCATTCTTCAACATTGTTTCTCACCGGTGGCGGCCGTTAAATACTATCCCTGGCATGCAGCTTGCGAGCGCTTGTTGATTACTGCTTCTTTATATTAACTTTGCAATACATACTGCACACTTTCCCTGGGGATAGCAATGTCGTCAGTTATTTATTTCCGTAAATAATAATAATAATAATAATAAGTAAAAAAACTACACAGTACGCAGGAATTATCCCAATGGAATGGAATTCGGTAGATGTACATGTGTGTACACACAAATGATAACAATTTCACATTTTCAAGTGAACTGGCTGATATATTTGAGATACGGAGCAAGTCAGTAACGCGCTGGGCCACTTCTGGTTCTTATATAAGCAATTATTCGGTTTCACATTGACTTATAGAGTTGTTGTACGTCTTCCCGATGAATATCGTGCCAAATCCGTACCAACTGGTGCTCTAGATCGTCAGAATCCCAAGCTGGTCGGAGAGCCCTGCCCATGACGCTCGAAGCTTTCTCAGTTGGACAGAGATCCGACGTCTTTGCTGGCCGAGGTGGAGTTTAGAAAGCAGGAAAATAAGCAGTAGAAATTGTCACCGAGTGCGAGCAGGCTTTATCTTGCTGAAATGTAAGTCTAGGATGGCTTGCCGTGAAGACAAGCAAAATTGAGAGTAGAACACTGGCGGATGTACCGCTGTGCTGCAAGGGTACTGCGGATGACAACCAAGGAGGTTCTTCTATGAAAACAAATGGCACCTCAGACCATGACTCCTGATGGTTGGACCGTATGGCTGGCGACAGTCAGGTTATCATCAAACCCTTGTTTGTTGTGTCTCCAGACACGTCTTCGCACTTCATCGAGGCTCAGTTCGTAATGGGGCTCATCAGTGAAGACAGTTCTATCCCAATCAATGAGATTCAAGGCCGAATCTATATCTACATCCATACTCCGCAAGTCACCTAACGGTTTGTGGCGGAGATTACTTTGAGTACCTCTATCGGTTCTCCCTTCTATTCCAGTCTCGTATTGATCGTGGGAAGAAAGATTGTCGGTATGCCACTTTGTGAGCTCTAATGTCTCTGATTTTATCCTCATGTTATCTTCGCGAGATATACGTAGGAGGGAGGAACATACTGCTTGACTCCTCGGTGAAGGTATGTTCTCGAAACTTCAACAAAAGCCCGTACCGAGCTACTGAGCGTCGCTCTTGCAGAGTCTTCCCCTGGAGTTTATCTATCATCTCCGTAACGCCTCCGCGATTACCAAATGAATGTGTCCGACAACATGGTAAACGGGCTTGATGATGTGCAGAGGTCAATGATACTATGCTCGATGCTAGCCGTGTGCTCGGTCCCCTTTCTGTAACCAGCCTCTAAATGATTCTTGTGCTCAATAAAGCACCAGCTGCAGGTCGGATTGATGTCAATTTTGAATCCGGGGCTTAAGTGCCTCTCTGAAGACTGTTCGGTACTCTAGTTGAGTTTTTTCCCTAGGTCGACAGCCTCCTTCTTGAGGCTGTATTCAGCCATGGTTCCCCCATGCCTACAATCATTGCCCAGTAGTGGTATAGCTCCTACTGCCCTGTAGAACGATTCGTCGATTACTCAAACAGGGTTCATTGAGCCAAGCTACACATCCTGTTTCAAATACCGTCGTCTGCGTATATTTTTAACGCTCTTGTCTGCGAAGCATATTACTGTCCAGCTGAGTAAACGGAATGAAATTTACAAAGATTTTATGATGTGGTATCGACATATCTCCTGTTTACTGTCCTTGCCAGCTGCGCAGTGGAATTGCGGTGCAGCATCACACATTCATCCATCGGCCCCTTAAGTTTACTAACTTGCGTTGTCCGTCGATAATTGTATGGTTATCCGTATGCGACCAATCTGCATAACTCCTACGTGCTTCAATTGAACTTTCGGGAATGTAAACATGAATGAGAGGTTTCAGTTGGATATGACACAGCTGTGTAAACTTGCTGTCTAAATCTCTCTCCGAATTAATGTCATTGTGAAGGTCAACGGCGTTCTTACTCGATGTCAGCGTATTTTCTCATAGGGCTTGTCGTACCAAGACTGCTTTTTGTTCGGTACACCTAGCATGCAGACTAAAGGGATGTAGTAATACACAACTGGCCATTAACATAGCTTCATCAGGACGATGACGAGCTACAGAAGCGAAATTTAACCGATAGGAAGAAGATGCTGTGATATACAAATGATTAGCTTTTCAGAGGATTCACACAAGGTTGGCGCCGGTAGCGGCACCTACAATGTGCTGACATGAGGAAAGTTGCTAACCAATTTCTCATACACAAACAGCAGTTGACCGGCGTTGCCTGGTGAAACGTTGTTGTGATGCCTCGTGTAAGGAGCAGAAATGCGTGCCATCACGTTTCCGACTTTGATAAAGGTCGGATTGTAGCCTACTACGACTGCGGTTTATCGTGTCGCGACATTGCTGTTCGCGTTGGTCGAGATCCAATGACTGTTAGCAGAATATGGAATCGGTGGGTTCAGGAGAGTAATTCGAAACGCCGTGCTGGATCCCAACGGCTTCGTATAACTAGCAGTCGATATGACAGGCATCTTATCGGCATGGCTGTAATGGATCGTACAACCACGTCTCGATTCCTGAGTCAACAGATGGGGACGTCTGCAAGACAATAACCATCTGCACGAACAGTTCGACGACGATTGTAGCAGCATGGACTATCAGCTCGGAGACTATGGCTGCGGTTACCGCTGACGCTGCATCACAGACAGGAGCGCCTGCGATGGTGTACTGAACGACGAACCTGGATGCACGAATGGCAAAACGTCATTTTTTCGGATGAATCCAGATTCTTTTTACAGCATCATGATGGTCAAATCCGTGTTTGGCGACATAGCGGTGACCGCAAATTGAAAGCGTGTATTCGTCATCGCCATACTGAAGAACGAAGAATGTGCGTGATGTCTTATGGGACTTACATGTTAAGGTCATCAGTCCCTATGCTTACACACTACTTAACCTAAATAATCCTAAGGACAAACACACACACCCATGACCGAGAGAGGACTCGAACCTCCGCCGCACAGTGCATGACTGTAGCGCGTAGACCGCTCGGCTAATTCGCGCGGCTCATCGTCATACTGGCGTGTCACCCGGTGTGGTAGTATTGGGTGCCGTTGGTTACACGTCTCGGTCACCTCTTGTTCGCATTGACGTCACTTTGAACAGTGGACGTTACATTTCAGGTGTGTCACGACCCGTGGCTCTACCCTTCACTCGATCCCTGCGAAACCCTACATTTTAGCAGGATAATGCACGACTGCATGTTGCAGGTCCTGTACGGGCCTTCTTGGGTACAGAAAATGTTCGACTGCTGCCCTGGCCAGCACATTCTCCAGATCTCTCACCAATTGAAAGCGTCTGGTCAATAGTGGCTCAGCAACTGGCTCGTCACAATACGCCAGTCACTACTCTTGATGAACAGTGGTATCGTGTTGAAGGTGCATGGGCAGCTGTACCAATACACGACATCCAAGCTCTGTTTGACTCAATGCCCAGACGTGTCCAGGCCGTTATTACTGCCAGAGGTGGTTGTTCTGGGTACTGATTTCTAAGGATCTATGCACCCAAATTGCTTGAAAATATAATCAAATGTCAGATCTAGTGTAATATATGTTTCCAATGAATGCCCGTTTATCATCTGCATTTCTTCTTCATGTAGCAATTTTAATGGCCAGTAGTGTACTTCCGTCTGCATGCTCATGTGCTCTTTTTTTTGTGTGTGTGTGTGTGTGTGTGTGTGTATGGGCATAATTAGACTCAATGGCTTTTTGTACACTTGCCGTCACCCCAGAGGGCACAGCTACTGTCTGGGTGAGACGCTAACGTTCCGCCTGCCGTCTGGGCGCGCTTCTAATTTATGCTAATTGCAGCCGCTAATTTACGGGAGCGCCTTAAGACAATGCAATTAGCGTCCTCAACGACTCGTGAAGAGGGCCTTTCTGTTCCGGT
Source organism: Schistocerca gregaria (assembly GCF_023897955.1). Lineage (NCBI taxonomy): Eukaryota > Metazoa > Arthropoda > Insecta > Orthoptera > Acrididae > Schistocerca > Schistocerca gregaria. Next base: position 353,160,705 of record NC_064926.1, read on the forward strand.
GCGCCGCCGCGGTCCGCGACCCCACCCACAGCCACACCCACTCCGACACCCAGTGCCTCTTTGCCCGGGCAACACCTCCTGTTAAGACTCTGCGGCGCTGCTATGGGCCGCCGTCGTGATAGCTGACCCGTGGCAACTCGAACGTTGTCTATACCACTCACATACGATGTAAAGCTCGGAAATTTCAGTCTTGTGGAAATTAACTGGCGCTCTTCGCACGCGATATCCTCTGTATCTTAGATTACACGTTCCGAGGCATGTTCCGAACTTCGTTCATCATTTTAAGATAACAGTAGGTGCTTGTGACGAATCTACGTATACAGTATGTATGTTATTAGATCGCAATAATGTTACGAGGCTGCAACCTCAATCATTGAGTCTAGTTGGAGTGAGCTCTCGTACGAATGATTGGAAGTCTGAATCATAGAAATGGTTTCTAAGACAGTTACCTGAAGCAATAATTAGGAATACAAGGTATAGTATAGGTAGAAAAAAAGTGGCCCTGAGCACTATGGGACTTAACTTAGAACTACGTAACCCTAACGAACCTAAGGACATCACACACATCCATGCCCGAGGAAGGATTCGAACCTGCGACCGTAGCGGTTTCAGTCTGTAGTGCCTAGAACTTTTACGCCACTCCGGACGGCAGTATAGATAGAGATTGAAACGCTAGAGGAACTGTGATAGTGCGTGAAATACTGTACAGTTTCTTTAATTTAAGATGAAAATAGGTAAATACATCACAATTTTGAATAATGTGGTTACACAAATTGGTTACAGTACATATGCAAAGGTTCCAGTAAACGGCCTTGGTACTAATTCAATGAGAAGTGCGATTTCAAGTTAAAGAATGCCCGTATTGGTGGGAGAGGAGTGTGCTCAACCAACGCCCCTCCACACAGCAACCGTGTAAGACCGTTGGAATTGGATGACATGGTGATCGTTAAGTTCCGAGTGCCCCATCTGGGCCCGACCGCAGAGCTTTGGTTTATATAATCTTTTGTGTTAGCAGAAGAGCTAACACCGAGTTACGAATGGAGGCCGAAATGCACGCGTTTTAGCTCACGCAGGCTAGCGTGAGGAGGGAAGAACTATACTGACGTGAGGTTTGGAACATGACAAGGAATGAGTATTCAGAAAGTCTAATTAATTAGTTTGATACTTAACTTTAACCCATTGATGGTGAACGTCGCTCTTGACAATATTATCTGTTCAGAATACATTCTTGAAGTAACTGTGGTAACTGAATAGGGCGCCTTGCTAGGTCGTAGCAAATGACGTAGCTGAAGGCTATGCTAAACTGTCGTCTCTGCAAATGAGAGCGTATGTATGTAGTGAACCATCGCTAGCAAAGTCGGCTGCACAACTGGGGCGAGTGCTATGGAGTCTCTCTAGACTAGACCTGCCTTGTGGCGGCGCTCGGTCTGCATTCACTGATAGTTGCGACACGCGAGTCCGACGTATACTAACTGTCCGCGGCCGATTTAAAGGCTACCACCTAGCAAGTGTGGTGTCTGGCGGTGACACCACAAAAACCATCGCAAATATACAATACTGTCTATGTATTTCACCAGTTATTTGTTGCCGCCATCTGATACAGTGAGATACGGTCTCCAGCAGCCATGACGTCTATTCCTAGTAGCCTAAAGAAAGAACGTATTTTCGATTGACACTGTTTTGTGCACAACACTTATCACATGATGTCATGTCTCATTTAGCGCACTTTAGTTCTTTTGGCAAAAAAAACTAATAAAAATAAATTTGATGACTGTGTCCAATATTCCCCTTGTGTTTGACAGACTGAAAACTGGTTTCTGAACTCTACATTAACTGATCCTGTTGCTGCCCTGTCCCTCACTTCTTCCTTCTGTCTTATCCAGTATTTCTTCTGCAGTCAAAAAGCGAGGTCTCTATGTCCGTAGTGTGATTGAGATCAACTCTTTTTCGGACACGAGCGAAACCAACAAGAAGGGATGGAACACTTTAACGGTTCACAGTAAATGGTCTATGCTGGAATGATAACCGACGTGTCCTTTCACGATAAATACCGGCGATTTCAAATCAGCGAACTCTGTAATTTCAGTTATATATTTTTCTAAATCAACATTCGTTCCTACATTCAACGAAGACGCACAATGCACAGTTGGGTTCAAGGTGGGGATGCAATCCGGATAATGCAGTCAACAATGTCACATAGCAGTTTTCATAGAACTTCGAAATCTGAGTCCTTTGGACGAAAGCACATGCGTTTACGTTTCCTGCGTTGTTCAATCAATGTATTTCCAAGCATTTAGAAGCTTCAAAACCGAAGTGCAGGCAATAACAATTAGCAGTTTCCAGTTTTTAAACGAACTTGTTCATTGACCAACATTTACAGTAATGCATAGTCGGGTCCTGGCCTCTGATTTTGCTTGCAAGGTAGCTGGTGTAAATAGGGAATGTGACAAATCGATTACCTATTACAATGTTAGCTGGACTTAGGTACGACTTTGATTCTGTAAGTATTTTTGGTGTGTGAATTGAAAGTACTATATATATTACTTACCTTGGCTCCTGTGTTAACTACGTTCTTAGTCTTTTCTTTACATTGAATTTTCACACGTGCTATTTAAACGAAAGTATATTTCATTTATTATTTATATGTGTGATAAATATCATGTGTGTAATTGGTACTTGTCTGACAAAATCCACTGTAGGCAGCTGAAGCTGTTATAAGAGCAGGCGCACACCCACCCCTTTGATTGTATAGACATATTTGTCCTGAGTCTCATTCTCTAGCCCACTAGCCCGGACCCCAATATATGCTATTATCAATCAGAGAATACTAACTCGATAATAATTTTCTAAATTGGCCCGCGTAGGGGCGGGGGGAGGGGTGGTGGTGGAAGGGTAAGCATGCATTCATTCAATGGCGATTCTAGAAGTCGGAGGTGGAGGAGGTTTGGGGGGAATGAGACAAAGTGGTAAAATTACTTTTGCTTAAAGTAGTTTTTGGTAATTTTTTGGTGTTCAGGGTGAAAATATGTATTACTAAATAATAAGATGATTATTTTAAGTTAAATGATATTTATTGGTTTGGATAATAAGCTATTTGCAACTCTTATTCTTTTGTTAAAATGTGTTTGAAATACATTGAAACCTAAATTGCTACATAATTATAAAAAAAATGATTCACTCTGTTGGAGTAATGTATTCCATGACTTCTGAAGTCATTTGAATGCAGGGGAGGTGGCAAGGGAGGCAGCCATAGCCTCCACAGCCCTCCTCCCCCCCCCCCCCCACCCACCCCTTGGCACGACCACCCCTGCATTCACTGCATTTGCTACGTTTTTTGTGACAGTTTTCAACGCAGGACGGAACTCAATAAGGGGAATATTCTCTTTCCTAGCCACAGTGGCATGAGCTTAAATTTATGCGGTCTTTTCACAACTTCTTGGCTGCCAACAACTTATTGTGGTGAGATCCACTAGGTAACCAAATTTGAACGGCGAAAGTACTTCGTAATAGCTTGATTACCATAGAAGATCTATGTGTCCACATGGAAGAAAGGAAGATACACATAATACGAGTACATTAACAATTGAAACAATCATCTTGTGCCGGCCGATGTGGCCGGCCGGTTCTAGGCGCGTCAGTCTTGAACCATGCGACCGCTACGGTCGCAGGTTCGAAATCTGCTTCGGACATGGATATGTGTTGTGTCCATAGGTTAGTTAGGTTTAAGTAGTTATGAGTTCTAGGAGACTGATGGCCTCAGATGTTATGTTCCATAATGCTCGGAGCTATATTTTGAACCATTGACCAAACACAACACTTCTTTGTTATTTTACCCAGGCATGTTTCACTGAAGCTTCAGTACGTTCAGTGTGTATTTTAATTGCTTTCCATCAAATAACAGAGCGACTGCTTTTTAGTGACGATACATAAGGAATATTTCAGTTTTGATGTAAACTGAAAATAAAAAATTCTTATACATTGTTACGACAGTCCGTGGTTCCTGTAGCTTTCTGTACTTCCGATTATAGCTGTTACACCTTTGTAATTTGTCATCTACATCCATAGAGAACTTAGTAATGACGTGGAAAAATATGCATGAAGTCTTAAACTCTTTTGATTTACATTAATGTACTATAAGTTAAACACACTGAAAATAATCTCTCCCACCCTCTCTCACTCTCTCAGTACACCCACTTACTTACTAACTGACTTATTCACACACACACACACACACACACACACACACACACACACACACACACACTCGCAGAGAGAGAGAGAGACAGAGAGAGAGAGAGACCTCTCAAAGCCTAAGGCCAAAACAAGGTTCCCAACTTTCATAACTCCTGGTCATCATAAAACATTTTATTGTTCAGCATCTTGTTTTCGCACGTTGTAAACAGTAAGGCAATGCAAGCTAAAAGCGCAATTTCACAGAGAAGCCAATGTGGAAACCTGTAAAACTAACAACGGGACCGCGTGTGCTCGTCGTCAGAGATTAACTTCAAATCTGAGGTATATGTGGGGCCTGTTCACAGACGAAAGAGCCAGAAATGTGAAATCCAAATGGCCAAGCGTTTACAAAACACCGCAAGTTTGGTGTTGGTCGAGCGTTATATGTTACCAGGCGGCGGTTGGAGCCCTGAAAAAGGGAATACAGCCGTACGTTGAGCTGTGAGTTGGATTCTCTGTGCACAAGCTGATTTTTATGATAAGTTTTGGCGTTACTTATACTGCTAAGAAACCGAAATAATGCACATTGTAATGTATTTGTTAACATTTTCATGTATGGCATGAAAACGAAAGGACAAAGAAATTTATTATTTTTAATAAGTTTTCAGTAACGGATTGTAAAACGTACTTGAGAATTTAGTATATAAAATTAGATACTTTTATTATTTTATAGTTCATGATTTACCCATGCTGTGGTGAAATTCATTATAAAAACAGCGTCTCACACACTTTATAAACAAGTAATGCGTTATTTGACCATATATTAGCGAGGATGGTTTTGACGTAAAATAGAATGTAGTTTGGTACAATATTCTGAGGATTTAATTTCCTCTTTAGACGGACCGAGTTCACTGTGCCGGGAGCCTGTTGTTGACGTGCAACTGGCTGTGGGTGCTCAATGGCCAAACTAAAACTGGCAGAATACGAAGTCCTGCACGCTTTTATTAAAATCCTTTCTTGGAAAATAATTTGCAGAGTCCTTGCAGACACAGCAAGTACAATCGTTTCCTAGAAATTTATTTGCAGTCATACATTTTCGTCTGACTGTCTTCTTCATGCCTTCATGAGCATAGTTATATATACAACACATTGAACATTATTGTGGTTTATTTGTAGAGTATGTAAGGTAAACCAGAAAATAGAAAATGCTTTAGCATAAGACTCGACCTCGCAACCTTGGATAACCGTTCAGTACATTTTCCGCTGCGCTAATCACTACCTGATAACAGCCACAACATAAATGGCTCATTGTTGATCAGGCGAGAGTGAAAATTGCTAATTTATTAGAAACACCTGGCCTTCGGGAGCTCCCACTTCAACGAGTTTCATTTCTGGCTAAGGCTTTCGTTTATCACAAATTTGGAGGATGAGGAGTAGGCTGGTCCCCTCGTAAGTGGAAAAGTGTTGCATACAGATACAGACAAACAATCTTTCACATACAGACTAATAATGCAAACCACAGCAGTTTCAAGATGCAGGCGTATTTTTCTATGGAAACAGCGCTTTTGTAGCCGAATGAGTCGCTTCGGTGCCTTCGGTGCCATGAACCTGGGATCGATTTCACGTACCTCCCTGTATCTGTATAGGCTAGGGAGATCTGACAGTCTCTGGATTTGTTGAGTTGTAAGAAGCTTTTGATAATGTAAAATGATGCAACATTTTCGAATTTCTGAGAAAAGTGGGGTAAGCTACAGGGAAACACGGGTGATATACAATTTGGAATATTACAAGAACCAAAAGAAAATAACAAGACTGGAAGTCGAAGAAGGAAGAGCCCGGATTCTAAGGGTGAAACACAGAAGAATATAGTCTTACACCGCTACTGTTCAATCTATCTATCAAAGATACAATGACGGGATAAAAGCTTCAAGACTTGGGTTAAAATTTAGGGTGAAAGGATATCAATGACTATATTCACTGACGGCATAGCTATTCTCAGTGAAAGTGATGAAGAATTTCAGGGTCTGTTGAATGGAATGAACAGCATAACGAGTATAGGATATGGATTGAGAATTAATTAAAAAAAAGACGAAAGCAATGGAATGTAGCATAAATTAGAGCACCGAGAAACTATACAAGGATTTGGGATCATCTGGTTGATGAAGATAATAAATTCTGCTACTTAGGCAACAAAGTAACCCATACTGGCAGGGGCAAGGAGAACACAATAATCAGACTAGCGCTAGCAGGAAGGACATTCCTAGCCTAGAGAAATCTGCTGGTATCATAGTCCTTAATCAGAGGAAGAAATTTCTAAGAATGTACATTTTGAGCTCAGCATAGTGTGGTAGGGGAACGTGGTCTGTGGGAATACCGGAACAGATGAGAATCGAAGCATTTGAAATGTCGTGCTACAGAAGAAGGTTGAAAATTACGAGGACTGATAGAGTATGGAATGTGGAGGTTCTCTACAGAATCGCCGTGGAAAGGAATACATGGAAAACTTTGACAAGGAAAAGGGGCAGGATGATAGGTCAAGTGTTAGTAGGTAAAACTTGCAGTGAGAAGCCGAAATTAGAATACATCCATAAAATAACTGAGAACGTAGGTTTCTATTGTCACTCTGAGATGAAAAGTTTGGCACAGGAGAGAAATTCGCGGCAGGCCGAGTCAAATTAATCATAGGACTGAGGACCCAAAAAAAGAAACACAAAAAACTCTAGAACGTGATCCTCCCAACAACCTGTGGTCAAATGAGAAGCTAGAATGAGATTTTCACTCTGCAGCGGAGTGTGTGCTGATATGAAACTTCCTGACAATTTAAAACTGTGTCCCAGGCCGAGTCTCGAACTCGGGACCTTTGGACGGGGAGTGAGTCGTGCGTGGGTATCTCAGTTGGTAGAGCACTTGCCCCGAAACACAAAGGTCCCGAGTTCGAGTCACGGCCTGGCACACAGTTTTAATCTGTCAGGAAGTTTCAAATGAGAAGCTACTTGATGCAGCGGTAATGCCAGGATTAGCCTACTGGCAATGACGATTGGAGGGATTGTAGATATGTTGATTACATGATCCACGATCATAGATCACTCCTCGCTCGGCCTTGTAATTAGTCCAGAACAGCTCTAAGTGTTAATCAGTGAATTTTGTGTACGTTGAAATGGGTTTTCTGCTTCCAGTTCTCTACGTTACTGATGACAAACTGTAAAGGAATGACAGCTCAGGTGTAAAGTACAGAAACCTCCAGATGCAGGTTGCCTTTCCGAAAGTCCGATGTATGTCACCAGGCTTACACATTCTACACACCATCATGAAATGTCGTCTTGTTACAGACTACTCCAATGAATTTAGAAACTCCGATGGAGTGTTGATCTTAAGTCATCTAAAGCACTTTTCAATCCTAAGTCTAATACTGGATCTTCTATCTCTTCCCTGCCGTCACCTGTTTATTCTTCTATCACGACATCAGAAAGGTCTTCCCTTTCATAGCGGCCTTGAATGTATTCTTTCCACGTATCTGTTCTCTTCTCTGCGTTTAACACTGGAATTCCCGTTGCAATCTTATTGTTACCGCCCCTGCTTTTAATTTCACGAACGGTTGTTTTGACTTTCTTGTGTGCTGAGTCAGTGCTTCCGACAATCATTTTTTTTTTTTGATTTCTTCATATTTTACGCGCTGCCACTTCGTCTTAGCTTCCCTGCGTTACATATATACTCCATTCCTCAGCGACTGCTGTTTCTATATTCCTGAATTTCGCTGAACATTTTTGTACGTCTTTCTTTCAACGATGAACTGAAGTATTTCTTCCATTACCATAGTTACTTCGCAGTTACCTGCTCTGTACTTAAGTTTTTCTGTGTAACTTCTGTGATTGTCCTTTCTAGAGATGTCCATTCCTCTTCAACCATACTACCTACTGAGCTATTACCTATTGGTGTATCTGTAGTCTTAGTGAACTTCAAGCAAACAGTAGCACCAGACCAAAGGCGGAACACCAACGCTTAGCCTGGTCCAATGTGCTGAAGTCTGAACGCATAAGGACATTTATAACTGGGGCATAATGCAGACGAGATTAATTGAACCAGTCACTCAGGGTTAAGGTCACAGGTATAACACTGCTCTCGTTCCAGTATCATTGTAGCACATGATGAAGATTACGAATCTCATTGTGCACGAAAGTCGCTGACATGCCGTAGAATACCCGTCACCTGAAGATGTCAACTTTCGAGTTGTTAACAGTCTTTAGTCATTACCAGTTTCCTCTGGTTTATGAAATATTTCGATTATATTCTACCACAATATCCGTTGAATGCTTCCTTCGTTGCCATCTTGACAACTAAACGCGTTTAGTTCTGTACTTCTCATCCACAGCACTATACTTTGTTTTACATTTATTAAGCAGTATCTCTGTTTCATTTGGAGCTTCTTTACAGTAACTGCGTGCTATGTTATGTACCTCCCACCATCAGTTTTTCTGCTAGGTAAGTAGCTATCCAGTTCATGGTCAATTACTCTTTTAAACCTCAACCGTACTTTTAGTACTTGCCCCTACCTACAGCTAAATGTCCCGACAATTTCACTGACCTATGACGTTACAGCCACCTTATCTAGTTTGAAGTTAATCTTTCTGGTTATTTTAGTTTCTCTCTACACTTTCTTTATCATTGTTGCAACTACTACCTCATGGTGACCGATAACCTGTTTCAACTTGAGCATAATCAAGAAATAAAGCACTTTTGTTGCCAATACATTTGGATTCTGATTTGGCGGTGACCGTACCTGAGCCCGAAATACCCATTAAGTGTGGCGGTAAAAAAAAAGCGGGGATAACCCTAAATACACCACAGTTCTCTTCACTTTATATTATTAGATATTTATTATTGGTTTACTCATAGCTCTGGAGATAATTTACATTTTTGGTCTGTTTTCACTTTTTTATTACTAAATGTATTTCATTAATTTTCATGCTTAAAGACACTTATCTTTTAAATGCACTAAAACCGCAAGGCAGCCGAGAACGCGAATTCGCTGCTTCATGGATCGGGTAGGCGCGCCAGCCCCTGATCGAATGCGCCCTGCGGATTAACGACGAGGGCTGCTAAACCGGACAGCCTGGATGTTGTTTTCAGGTGGTTTTCCACATCCCGCTAGGTGAATACCCGTGTAGTCCCCACGTTCCGTCTCAGTTACACGACTCACACTGTTTCATGGCAAATTCGGGGTCACTCATGTTATTGATGATTTAGGTCTTATTTTTGTGTAGCTCCATGTCTTGAATTACAGAGCCATGTGGCATACTGGGGATTTCCTATCTTAAAAAATAGCAAATGCAATAGGAATAAAAATATATCGCGCAGCACCAGAAGGTATCATTGATGATCAGTGCTCGCAAATAAGTAGGGCTTTAGGCGTCCCGTTACGAGTCACTGCCACCAGTGTTGGCAAGGTACGGGCCGCCCGAAGTGTTCATTCTGCTGCACTGTTTGCAGGAACACATTGATTTCTTGGAGTGCTGAAGTCTTTCTCGAGATCAAGTTTACCATGTTCAGTTCCATATAAAACTCGGGTACTCGAGTCCTGTAATTAAAGTTTGTGAATTAGGATCAGGAACAAATTTTAGAGATTCTGTTACAAAATAACAACACGCAATTTTGAATTAGACTCTATGTGTTGGAATGGCAAATGATATCTTATGATAGCAAGCGTGAACCCTCTTTTCTCAGGTGGGGGCGTAGACAAAGATTGGCTAGCTGCTGGTGATATGAAGGTGTCTAGAGAGTTCAGGAAATTACCAAACTCCATATTGCCTGAGTTTCAGAATATTGATAATTTATCTGTTGACATGGACGAGGAAACTGTGCAACTGGAACATGTCGATATATTTCAACTATCTTGTTCTTCATGTTATAAGTCCATTAACTCTAGGTAGTTTCTGTAGTAGTTTCTATGGAATCTCTGCACTACGCTTGTCCTTCAGCTCAGGAGCGTCGACTTATAAAAAATATTCAGGAGAGCCCATACTGGGGGTCTCGTTCCTGAAAATTGTCTAAATTTTAGATGAAAAATAGTGAGTTTCAAAGTTTTTTTCAGCATTTGAGAGTCATATGATCAACATAAGAACCCCGAAAAGTGGACTATAGGCAACTCGACACTCCGGGAGACTCGCCAAGCCTGACACATTTTCTTTCTTTGAATAAAGAAGCAAAACACACAAACATGCACGGTATTAGGGTGAAAATCTAATCTAATTTACAGTAATCATCATACTTATAGACTATTACAGAGCAGTGAATATATTGTTCTGAGAAGACTGATATTATATGTAAATAAATACTAAACTATCATTAAAAGAATAAAACATAAAACATTGCTGTAGTGCAGTAATAGCACTTTGATTAATAAGTGAAATAGCTAACTTAAACTTAATTTGAAAAAGCTCAGGGTTGATTAAATAAAAACAATACCTCAAAGTTAATGCTTTAATACAGATAATAAAGTTAATACAGTGTGCCTAAGCCTTTCAGTAAAAAAAGGATGTAAATAGCGGGTTTTAACTGGGTCTTGAACCCTACAAATATTTAACTATTTGAAAAAAACTAATACAGTACTATAGTTATAAAGTACTAAACTAGTACTAATAATGAGGAACAGAGAATTTCACATTATGTATGTATTTAATTCTCTATTTTGTAAAGATTTTTAATATTGGTCTAAACGCCATTATTAGGGCTAGAGTGTCTTCAGAAACGTGAAAATGTCGACCGCCTGACTGGATTACAGAATATGAAGTCGTTGATGACTGGTCGCAAATCCAATTCACCCACAACATCTCGGTGGGCATGAACAACAGCCTAGTTGTTCAATCGCCTCCGTCCCATTGTTGATCGGAGATATGACTTTAGACGTCTAAGGGCGCTAAATCACCGTTCTGCTGTTGCTGTCGTGATTGGAACTACTTGGAGTAGCTTAATGCACTTCTCTATTTCACATAACATTTCTCCAACGGCAGGCTCTTGTGTAATGTTCTTTCTTATATCATACATGATTTGTAAGACCAGTTGTTTTTTATTAGTGATATCGACTTACATGTACAAGTGTAAGCCCTGTCTCTCAATATGCAGGTCGTTTTTGAAAAACTCAGTTGATTTTCCCAAATTTGTTTCACCTCTGTTTACTAATAGCAAGCACTGTTGTTAAACTGCAATGACCTGTGTGAGTCCAGTTGAAGCAAACCGCTCAGTAATGCAGGATTGCCCCGTTTCACTAATTTCAGTAGGACTTTACGCGTTTTGTTTTTCCTGAATGTCAGTGTAAATACCCTAAAAAGAAGTTTTCATAACCGGCCATATTATCTGCAGTTAGCTCAACAGTCAAGTCCTCTTCTCTTAGATGGGCCAAAATTTGCAGAAAGTGTTTTAAATGTTGTTGAAAGGTCATACTGTATGCTATTACACCATCATGTTAATTATAAATATTTAAACTTAAGATCTCCCAAAACTGAGTCCTATAAACATGTTAGAACCGTCGCATTTGTTGGTAAACAAAATCGAGAAAGACTGAGTTAAAATACATTTCAGCAGGTACAAAAGCTATTCTTCAGCTAAGGGCATCTGGTGGTAGGCTTGGTTGAGGTCTGGCACGGTAAATAATGCACCCAGCAAAACCATGAGGAACAATTTTGCAAGAGGGTAAGAAATTTTATAACTCTCGATCCATCGGTCTGTACATCTGGAAAATCACTGAGCGTCTTCAAAACTTTCTCGGACTCCGAAAGAAATAACTTCACCTTTATTAGTGCCTTGAGAGGAATTGTGATTACGTAACAAATAAATCCGATCAGGTTGAAATTTAAAATGTAATTTGTTTGTCAGAATAATCAATAACCAACACAGTTATCACAATGAAGCCATCCACAAGCACTACACTTTTTGACAACCCTCTGGCCGCCAGAAAATTGACTTGGCTTGAAGAAACTTTAATGATTATGATACTGAGCACTTGGCCAACCACTGGCAAGACTTCTCCGTCCACGATCAGACACAGCTGATTAACTGATTGCACTAGAGACATATGTCACTGTTCTTGTGATATCACTCACGATCCTAGAAGAGAACACTGCTCCCCAAATGCAATAAGGCTCTCGTATACCAGTAATACGGACAGAAGTAATTTCTTAGAAACTGTCCTCAGTTTATTAAACCCTCTCAGCGACAAGTTCCTTCCATCTGCATCATTGTTCCCTTTGCTACTACCGGTCCCCTTTCTGGTGCTTTTCCTCTTGAAGATCATTTAAGAACACAGTATCCAGATTTTTTGCAATGATAACAATTTTTACTATGCCGAGAAACACTTTGCTAGTGTTTCTGAAGAAAACTATTTTTAAAAGCATACTCATGAACTTGTTCATCAGCGCCATGTTTGTTGTCACTGAAACGAATGCGCTTTGTTCTTATCGCAACCCTACCGACCTCAACCAGGTTTATCAGAAAACCATACGAATGATCATTAGAGTCGATCCTCCCGAAACATTAATAACAGCTTTGCATCAATGACACTTAAACACAACGCCAAGGCAGCGGTTCTAATTTTCTCTCTCCCTCCCCCCCCCCCCCCCTCCTCCACCCTCTCTCTCTCTCCCTTTGCTGGCTTTTACTTGGAATAAACGCTGGCCCTCCAGCTCCTTCCTAACCCTATTGGGTAATTTATCCAGAATACCATTCAACGTAAGTGTCTTAATGTTCCAACATTATGCTAAACCTCAAACTACTGAAAGTACCTAGAGTTAGTGGACGTATTACACGAAGAATGAGAATGCGTGTTCGCGTTACACAGAGAACCACAAGAGTGTAACAATTTCCTGGACAACCTCAACAGATAAAATATCAATATTCTGAAATATGGGCTAATTGGAGTTTGGTAGTTTCTGCAGCCATCTAGACAACTTCATATCACCACCATTAGATAATCTGTTAGACGAACATTGCCTCAAGCCCAGACCTGAGGAAGAGGATTTACAAAAGATCTCCTTTACCATTCCAATAGATGCGTTTTACAGTTCCATGCCCTTCTTTTGTAACTGAATCACTGGTATTTGTACCTGATTCGTATTCACTAATTTTAATTCCAGGACACGTGTACACGAATGATGTATATGGAATTGTACTTGGGGCTACTCTTACAGTGCCGACGTTGGCTGTGGTGGCTCGTAACGGGTCCGCCAAAGCCTCATCCTGGCGTGCACCGCTCGGCAATGATACCTTCTGGTGGTTGGTGATGTCTTCCCAATGCATTATCTTTTTTTAAGACAGGTATTAGCCGGTATGTTTCATGGCCCCATAATTCATAACAAGAGGCCTACACCAAAATAATATCTAAATCATTATTAAAGTTCATTAAGAATCGCTTTAACACAGTCGGAACTATCTCCAGCTGGTTACCAACTTCAGCTAACTCATCCCATTCCCAGGAACAGATGGGGCGTCCTTTGGTTGGTGTAATATGTTACAAAATGGTCCAAATGGCTCTGAGCACTATGGGACTTAACTTCTGAGGTCATCTGTCCCCTAGAACTTAGAGCTGCTGAAACCTAACTAACCTAAGGTCATCACACTATCCATGCCCGAGGCAGGATTCGAACCTGCGACCGCAATGGTGTCGCGGTTCCAGACTGTAGCGCCTAGAACCGCTCGGCCACTCCAGCTGGCGTAATATGTTACAGAACAGTGACAAATAACTTCAAACTACGCTCGCAGATTCTGTTTGAATTTACCTGTCTGTTATTCTACAGGTATTATGAGTTACCTCTGAGGACTGAAGCGTTTATCAGGCAAAATGAAATATCAGTTATGAGAACACAGAAATTTGAGACAGGATTTACTGATTCCCTGAAACGATTTTCAGGTAATGGTCACTAACAAACTCGAAAGTAGCGTTACTTTACGACAACTGCAGACAGTAGATACTCCTTACAGAGGAGAAAACAAATTGTCACATGATATGTTAGTTGTGGTGGATTCTACACAAACTGTGCATCACAGTCGCCGACTTACTACGAAATGTGTTACGCACAACGTTTGTAACTACAGAAGATTCTCAAAAAACATAAGTTTTTTCAACAATGATGGGAGTTGAAATTGCGAGCGAACGATTTCTTTTATAACGACTATTACTATTATTATCATACTATTACTATTCAGTAAAACCGTACAAAGCGCAGTTGTAGCAGTTGCGACAAAACTCTTATTAAAATATACATTTTTCTCGTCAACGTATTAGGAAATTAGTGAACGATTATTTCTGAACAAAGATAATGTTGCCAAAACTGTCTATAAATCTGAAATAAAATTTAGAGTTGATGGCATAAAACGTTTTATTCTTAGCATTCCTAAATGTTCGAAAAAACGCAGTTTTGTCAAGTTATACACACGTCTTGACAAAATCAATGAAAGGTTATGAAAAAACGACATGAACAACAATGTATTAGAATCTATAATTTTCAAGTGGCCCCATCTGTCACACGTGGTCCCAGAAGATAATAAAATATGGAATTTGGCTTATATGTAAACAATAGTGAGAAATTCAAAAGATTTTTATACTTATCGGGACTAATAACTGCTTCTGTATTAATGTGTCAACAATTAACACTTCGTTTTCATTTTATCGTTGTGAAAATTACGAAAATTGTGGAGTACCGACAATGGACTTTTCCTGTTGGGGTGGTTAACAATGCAATATTCAGCTTTGATTTAACACAATACGTAAAATTGTGCCGCAGCTGCATGTCTCGTATTGTATCACAACAAGTTTCAGACCAACCAGTCAAGTTTCGAGGGTATTTGATATTCAATATTAAAAACCAGTCATTTTTCAGAGATATCTTAAATTAGTTAGGTTACGTCAAAGAATTGTGAACAGTACACTAGATATGCGGGCAGTCACCATATAATAAACTCACTGGACTAAAAATTTGTCGTGCACCGAGGAATCTTTAAAAGCGTAATTTAATACAGTGTAATACTATCTCTGTATTTGATAACAGCTTTGGTTCGATTAGGAACTGAGACCACTAGGTTGGAAGGATGCTGATGCCGGCGTTTTACACGTTTTCCAACATGTCATACAGTTCTTCTTTGCTATTCAAGTCAGGTGACTTTGCAAGCAATTCGAGATGTAATAGGCTTGAGGGAATGTTCACAAAACCAGCTACATACACTTCCGGCCCGATGAACTTTGCTTTTGTCTTATTTTGCCTATGGGAACACTAGCCCCTTGAGAGATGACAGAGTATAGATGTTCACTGCATGAGTTCGCTTCACAATGTTCTCTCCCTAACTGGATGGTATGGACTTTCTTCCACTGACTGCAGCAATACCTGTCTGATATGGAAGCGATTTTGATTAACAAGCCGTGAAACGCTTCTCCGGTCTCTCCCAGTCAGGATATTTTTTCCGACCACAATTCGAGGAACGTCACGTACTGTATGGTCACGGGCACGTCCAAACACGACTTCCCCTTTCTGCCCCTGTGCCTCGTACTCTCATTTAACCATGTTTACATACAACTTCCGCTTGAAAAGTAAATGTCTGACTGATAGCTGCTGCCTTATGTTCATACAGAGGCAGTCCGCGTGCCTTTCGGCAAGTGACCTGATCGCTCCGCCATCTGTAAAGACTTGAGAATTCATACGAGAGTGTGCACGGGGTGACTAAGTTTTGTCCAGTAAAATTATTTCACGGCAGCCCTACTGCATGCAAAGGGCGAGATTAAACTCTACAGTGCGTTTATGTGAATACTGGCCGTTAAAAAGTAGCGTCTGATAATGGAACTTGACAGTATCGTCACGAAATATCGTGTGGTGACTGCTCACACGAACATTGTACTTCAAGCAGCTATTTTGTGCCAGGTCCTTTTATTATTTCTCTTAAGGAAAATTGGCTGTTGTTGTTATTACATTCCGCTTAATTAGTATAAAACCGATTCTGACAAATTACATGAAATTTACATACTGCATTTTGGAAAGCATTTGATCCTTAATCATTTCGATGCTCAATAAGGAAGATACGATGTTTTAGGCTATGTGACCACTAATACATCCAAACTTTCCTGGCAGGTAGGAGGCTGCATGTTATTCTCAATGGCAAGTCATCCACAGCATACTTACTGAATTGTTGTCTGGTTTGCCCTGCAACAGAGTAATGTTCTTCACATTCTAGAGCATTTGTACATTACACAGTTATCCACTAGGGAATTCTGTCCAGTTAAACTTAGAGCTACGTGCAGCTTAATGTTAACAAAGTGTTAGCCGAGGGAAAACAATGACTACTAAGTGTTTATGTAGAGAAATGCGAACTTATCGTCGTTAAGAAATATAAAAGAGTGGCGTTCTTTGACAACATGATCAATGAGACAAACTAGAATTAATTTTATCACATTCATATTGAGAGGTAATACGTCATGGCAGTCGCAACATCATTTGCCAAGCAAGCATTATGTAGGCCACTGGGTTTCAAGAAACAATTCTTAAAACCGTATTTGGCCTAAATTCTCTCCTGCAGTTCGACGTAATGAAATGTGTCAAGCAGAGAGCGGATGGTGTGGGACTGTTCCTAAAGTGAGGTGTCGAGACATGTTTATAGGAGGACGCACCGCAGAAGGACAGCCAGCAGCTGCTAACTTGAGGAGTAGCTTGCGCAAACTTAGTTTATTCCTGAAATTAATCTCGGGCGTCAAATTATGCTTCTGGATACAGTCCGATCGTAACCGTGAGATATCCAGGGTAATCCGTCACTGGTAACTACAAAGACTGCAAGTGTAACAAACACAAAAAATTAACTTAAGCTGTGTGTGTGTGTGTGTGTGTGTGTGTGTGTGTGTGTGTGTGTGTGTGTGTGTGTGTCATCAGTTTTCCGACTAGTTGGATGTATCCCCCACGAATTGCTCTCCTGTGACAAACTTTTCGTCTCAGAGTACCAATCCCAATATAAATCTTCAATTTTTGGCTCGTTCTAATTTCTGTCACCGCGCGGGATTAGCCGAGCGGTCTTAGGCGCTGCAGTCATGAACTGTGCGGCAGGTCCCGGCGGAGGTTCGAGGCCTCCCTCGGGCATGGGTGTCTGTGTTTGTCCTTGGATAATTTAGGTTAAGTAGTGTGTAAGCTTAGGGCCTGATGACCATAGCAGTAAAGTCCCGTAAGATTTCAAACACATTTGTTGTTGTTGTTGTTGTCTTCAGTCCTGAGACTGGTTTGATGCAGCTCTCCATGCTACTCTATCCTGTGCAAGCTGCTTCATCTCCCAGTACCTACTGCAACCTACATCCTTCTGAATCTGCTTAGTGTACTCATCTCTCGGTCTCCCTCTACGATTTTTACCCTCCACGCTGCCCTCCAATGCTAAATTTGTGATCCCTTGATGCCTCAAAACATGTCCTACCAACCGATCCCTTCTGTCTTCCTCTTTAGTTGTTAACCTTCAAGCTCCCTCTAGAACCATGAAAATTATTCCCTAATGCCTAAAAGGGTATGTAATGAACTATGTTTCAAAAAATCTATTTTTCAAAAATATTATTTTCTTGATCTACATAGTTTAATCTATATTGTGTATGAATTTTGTCATAATAGCAGCCTTAGAAATTCCTGTAAATTGTTAAACTGATTAACTCTGCATTGCCCCATTGCTTGCTCCGGGAGAATGTTTTTCAATATGAACGCTATTTTCTTTCGATATCCTTGGCTCACATCTATATCTCTGACGGAAATCTATATCTTTGCCTGAAAACTTCCTGGCATGTGGTTTATTTACGTTTTGACAATACTAACACATTTTAATAGGTTTAAGGTTGGAATTCGCAAATCTTTGCGTGAAAGTAAAGATTTAAGTATAATAGGTGGCGGAAAAACTGTGTTTAGGAAACGGAAGTTTCATGGGAATCGGTATACCAACAAAAAAGAGGAAGCAGCTCGAAATAATGAACATAAGCTCTCAGCTTCAGCATCAAACTTGGAACAGGAGAATTGTACAGGTGCGTGAATGATGTTGATATGGATTCCACTGGATGTAAACTTATTGATTTAGATCTTCTGTGCCAGGCTATAAAGTTTTTATGTTCTTGTCTTAGCTGTAAAAATACGCAATGCATGATTGTTGTTGAAGAAAGAGTGGGAATAGCATGTGATTTTAAATTAATTTGTAATTCGTGTGGCTATGAATTTTCATTTCCCTCCTCCAAATAAAATGACACTGGTACCTATGAAAGCAGTTTTAGGTTAGCATAAGCTCTGAGTGGCCTTGGACACGACAGGGAAGGAGGTAAATTATTGAGTAGTTTTCTGAACATGCCTCCACCTCGTGCAAGGCTTGTAAAAATAAATTAAGATGTGTCTGATGATGCAAGCTATACTGACAAAGTTTCTGTGAAGACAGCAGTGGAGTAATTGGTGGAAATAAACCAAAAATTTGTAGATCCTGGGGTAAATATTCATGACAGTGTATCTCCTACAACTATTAGTGACCTGTGTATGTCTGTAGACGGGACCTTGATGAAATGCGGTCACAATTCTCTGTATGGAGCTGCATCTGTTATTGGTATTATCTCTGGTAACGTTTTACATGTAGAAATTATGTCTAAATACTGCCACCAGAGTGCAACAAGTAAAATGTCCGACAATGAAGACAGGGAGAAGCTGTGGCACAAGAAGCATGCAGCAGCATGCTGTAAAAATTATAGTAGCTCTAATGGGGGCTTGGAGGCTGCTGCAGTTGTGAGGATGTTCAACAGATCTCAGGACCAGTATGGTGTTTGATACCTTGGTGATGGGGAGTCCTCTTCGTTCAAAGCTGTAACAGATAAAAATCCGCACAATAAAACAATATAAAAGTTGGAATGTGTTGGCCACATCCTAAAGATGCTTGGTGGTAGGCTTAGTTGCTTGCTGAAAGAGAAGAAACGTGATATACTTGAGGATGGTATACAACTAGCATGGAAAGGCAGGCTTACTCTGAAAGAAACTGATTCTCTTCAGTTATTTTATGGGAGAGCTATCAGGAAAAACACACATAATTTAGAGGCAACCCTGTGCGGGCAATTTTTTTCCACAAACAATCCACTGACAAAACACCAAAGCACAATTTGTGTCCCAAAGGCGATTGGTGTTAATTCAACAACAGAAATGAGACGTATTCGCATACACACTCATTACCAGAACCTGTTATGAAAGTAATCAGGTCCACTTTCAGGATTCTTGCAAACCCTCATTTACTGAGGAAATGTCTTCACGGAAAGACACAAAATGCAAATGAAAGTCTCAGTCATTTAATTTGGATTAGATGCTCTGAACGGACATTCCGTGGACTTCAAGCACTCCAAATAGGTGTCTATGATGCAGTTTTACGTCACAATAACGGAAATAAAGGCAGAATTGAAGTGCTGAAATGAGTTGGGATGGATTCTGCTGTGTTTATTGCAAAAGCATTTACACCCTCCACGATAGTAGTGGTTCATGGTGTGGGTTCCTGTAATCATGTCCTATTTCATAAACCACCGGCAACGTATGAGTGGCCAAGTAAGTGGTCCCGACAGTCGTGATACAATTAACGTTGGAATAAGGCTGGGCACCTAGGTCATATTCTGAGCCGTGGTCACCTTTGTGCTCATATGGCAAAGACTACCAAATCCACCGGTTAGTCCCACAACCATTGGGGGTAAAACCCAATGGGACTTGAGGCAAGTAAGGCTAGTTACCTGCTTCCCTGGTACTTTAAATATGATGCGGGCAACAATCGGAGCAAAATGCCTCGGACTTTTGGAGTTGACGGAGTCCCACCTCTAACTGATAAACCAGAGACTCCTAAGATACGACTTGGCAAACAAATGGTAATGAGATGGAGAGCTATTAATGTCACTGTGGTTTACTCTGGGAAGAATGTAGAGCTGGCAGAGCCTGCAAGTGAGATGAGGCTGGACGTTTTAGCTGTTAGTGACATTTGGGTAAGGGGTGAGAAGGAAGAGGAAGTGGGAGAATACAAGGTCTACCTGTCAGGAGTCAAAGCAGGAACAGCACAATGGGATGTAGGGCTTTACATCAGGAAAGAAATGGAATCCAGCGTAGTTGCAACAAGGTATGTAAACGAACGACTGATGTCGATACATTTGACAGTGTCTAGCAAGAAAATTATAATTGTGTCAGTATATTTGCATTGTGAAGGGACAGATCAGGATAAGATGGCTAGTTGCTATGAGGCACTCAGTGATGTAGTTGTTAGAGTAATGGACAAGTCAGCGTTCTGCTCATGGGTGATTTTAATGCCTGGATTTGAAATCGAACAGAAGGGTATGAAAAGGTTATGGGTAAATTTGGAGAGGATATGGAGGCCAACAGGAACAGGAAACAACTCTTGGATTTCTGTGCCAGTATATGCTTAGTAATCACAAACTCCTTTTTTAAACATAACTACATTCACCGGTATACTTGGGAAGGCAGGGGAACCAGATCTGTCATTGACTATATAATAACAGATCAGGAACTCAGGAAGGTTGTGAGGGACACACGTGTATTCAGGGGATTCTTTGATGACACTGATCATTATTTAATCTGCAGTGAAATTGGAATTGTGAGGCCAAAAGTGCAGGAGGTCAGGTCCATATGTAGGAGGATAAGAGTGGAGAAACTTCAGAATAAGGAAATCAGGCACAAGTACATAACATCGATCTCAGAAAGGTACCAGTTAGTTGAATGTAGTCAATTACAGTAATTGGGAAAGGAATGGGCAAGGTACAGGGACACAGTACTAGAAGTGGCTAAAGAGTGTCTTGGAACAATAGTTTGTAAAAATAGAATGAAGCAAATAGCTTGCTGGAATGACACAGTCATAGCAGCCTGTAAACGGAAAAAGAAAGCGTATCAAAAATGGCTACATACTAGAACTCAGGTAGACAGAGAAAGTTATGTTGACGAAAAAAACAAAGCTAAACAGATAATTGCAGTATCCAAGAAGAAATCTTGGGAAGACTTTGGAAACAGGTTGGAGACTATGGGTCAAGCTGCTGGAAAACCATTCTGGAGTGTAATTAGTAGTCTTCGAAAGGGAGGTAAGAGGGAAATGACAAGTATTTTGGACAGGTCAGGAAAACTACTGGTGAATCCTGTGGATGCCTTGGGCAGATGGAGGGAATATTTTGAAGAGTTGCTCATGTGGATGAAAATACGATCAGTAATGTTTCAGATTTCAAGGTAGAATGGGATAGGAATGATGATGGAAATAGGATCACATTTGAGGAAGTGGCGAAAATGGTCAATAGATTGCAGTGCAATACAACAGCTGGGGTGGATGAAATTAAGTCCGAACTCATCAAATACTATGGAATGCCAGTTCTTAAATGGCTACACACGATAACTGAAATGGCCTGGGAGTCGGGACAGGTTCCATCAGACTGGAGGACAAAAGCAGTAATCAAACCAATTTTCAAACTTGGAAACAGAAAAGATTGTAACAACTACAGAGGTATCTCTTTAATCAGCGTTGTGGGTAAAATCTTCTCAGGTATTGTTCAAAGGAAAGTCGAGTATTGGTAGAGGACCAATTGGATGAAAATCTGTGTGGGTTTAGGCCTCATAGAGGAGAAGTCTTATGAATGGAACAAGGAATTGTATCTGTGCTTTATAGATCTAGAAAAGGCATGTGACAGGGGTCCTAGGAGGAAGTTATTGTCTGTTCTACGAGGTTATGGAATAGGAGGCCAACTTTTGCAAGCAGTTAAAGGTCTTTACATGGATAGTCAGGCAGCGTTTAGGGTTGACGGTAAATTGAATTCATGGTTCAGAGTAGTTTCAGTAGTAAGACAAGGCTGCAACCTGTCTCCACTGTTGTTTTTATTATTTATGAATCATATGTTGAAAACAATAGACTGGCTGGGTGAGATTAAGATATGTGAACACAAACTAAGCAGCCTTGCGTATGCGGATGACTTAGTTGTGATGGCCGGTACAATAGAAAGTTTGCAAAGTAATATTTCAGAGCTAGATCAGAAATGTAAGGACTATGGTATGAAGATTAGCATCTCCAAAACGAAAGTATTGTCAGTGGGAAAGAAATATAAACGGATTGAACCATGAATTCAATCTACCGTCAACCCTAACTGCAGCCTGACTATCCACGTAAAGACCTTTAATTGCTTGCAAAAGTTTGCCTCCTATTCCATAATCTCGTAGAACAGACAATAACTTCCTCCTAGGACCCCTGTCACATGCCTTTGCTAGATCTATAAAGCACAGATACAATTCCCTGTTCCATTCATAACACTTCTCCATTATTTGCCGCAAGCTAATGATCTGGTCCTGACAACCTCTAAGAGGCCTAAACCCACACTGATTTTCATCCAATTGGTCCAGAACCAATACTCGACTCTCCTTTGAACAACACCTGAGAAGATTTTACCCACAACGCTGATTAAAGAGATACCTCTGTAGTTGTTACAATCTTTTCTGTTTCCATCTTTAAAGATTGGTTTGATTACTGCTTTTGTCCTCCAGTCTGATGCAACCTGTCGCGACTCCCAGGCCATTTCAATTATGCTGTGTAGCCATTTAAGACCTGGCATTCCACTGTATTTGATGAGTTCGGACTTAATTTCATCCACCCCAGCTGTTGTATTGCACTGCAATCTATTGACCATTTTCGCCACTTCCTCAAATGTGATAATATTTCCATCAACATTCCTATCCCATTCTACCTTGAAATCTGAAACATTACTGATCTTATTTTCACCCACATTGAGCAACTCTTCAAAATATTCCCTCCATCTGCCCAAGGCATCCACAGGATTCACCAGTAGTTTTCCTGACCTGCCCAAAATACTTGTCATTTCCCTCTTACCTCCCTTTCGAAGACTACTAATTACACTCCAGAATGGTTTTCCAGCAGCTTGACCCATAGTCTCCAACTTGTTTTCAGTCTTCCCAAGATTTCTTCTTGGATGCTGCAATTATCTGTATGGCTTTGTTTCTTTCTTCAACAAACTTTCTCTGTCTACCTGAGTTCTAGTATGTAGCCATTTTTGATATGCCTTCTTTTTCCTTTTTCCTTTCCCAATTACTGTAATTGACTACATTCAACTAACTGGTACGTTTCTGAGATTGATGTTATGTACTTGTGCCTGATTTCCTTATCCTGAAGTTTCTCCACTCTTATCCTCCTACATATGGATCTGACCTCCTGCACTTTTGGCCTCACAATTCCAATTTCACTGCAGATTAAATAATGATCAGTGTTATCAAAGAATCCCCTGAATACACGTGTGTCCCTCACAACCTTCCTGAGTTCCTGATCTGTTATTATATAGTCAATGACAGATCTGGTTCCCCTGCCTTCCCAAGTATACCGGTGAATGTTGTTATGTTTAAAAAAGGAGTTTGTGATTACCAAGCATATACTGGCACAGAAATCCAAGAGTTGTTTCCCGCTCCTGTTGGCCTCCATATCCTCTCCAAATTTACCCATAACCTTTTCATACCCTTCTGTTCGATTTCCAATCCAGGCATTAATATCACCCATGAGCAGAACGCTGACTTGTCCATTACTCTAACAACTACATCACTGAGTGCCTCATAGCAACTAGCCATCTTATCCTGATCTGTCCCTTCACAATGCAAATATACTGACACAATTATAATTTTCTTGCTAGACACTGTCAAATGTATCGACATCAGTCGTTCGTTTACATACCTTGTTACAACTACGCTGGGTTCCATTTCTTTCCTGATGTAAAGCCCTACACCCCACTGTGCTGTTCCTGCTTTGACTCCTGAAAGGGTAGACCTTGTATTCTCCCACTTCCTCTTCTTTCTCACCCCTTACCCGAATGTCACTAACAGCTAAAACGTCCAGCCTCATCTTGAGTGCCAAATAGGAGTAACAAAGTTAGAACAGGTGGACGGTTTCAAGTACTTAGGATACATATCCCCATAGGATGGCAACATAGTGAAAGAACTGGAAGCGAGGTGCAGCAAAGCTAATGCAGTAAGCGCTCAGCTACGATCTACTCGCTTCTGCAAGAAAGAAGTCAGTACTAAAACTAAGTTACCTGTGCACCGTTCAATCTTTCGACCAACTTTGTTGTATGGGAGCGAAAGCTGGGTGGATTCAGGTTACCTTATGAACAAGGTTGAGGCTACGGATATGAAAGTAGCTAAGATGATTGCAGGTACTAGTAGATGGGAGCAATGGCAGGAGTGTGTCCACAATGAGGAAGTCAAAGAAAAACTGGGAATGAACTCTATAGAAGTAGCAGTCAGGGCGAACAGGCTTAGATAGTGGGGTCATGTTACACTCATGGGACAAACAAAGTTACCCAACAGACTCATGGGCTCAGCAGTAGAGGGTAGAAGGAGTCGAGGCAGACCAAGGAGAAGGTACCTGGACTCGGTTAAGAATGATCCGAAGACGCACCAATGTTATTACTGAATAGGGGATCATGGAGGAATTTTATAAGCGGGCTATGCTCCAGACTGAACGCTGAAAGGCATAATCAGTCTTAAATGATGATGATGATGACGAGAGTACGGTCAAGAAAGGTAACGGATCAGTGTCTTACCTTCAAATACAGACCAGGCAGATTCGAAGAGGAGAAAAGAGAAACTTAGAGGATGAAGTGTATCAGTATGGAGGATTTTGAAACGTATGTAGAAGTACGTAAAGAAAGCCTTTGAACCTCTTTTCTCTGTTTTACATTTTTTATATTGTTAGAAGCTTTTTCTCAATAACGTATATGTGCTGATGCTATGAAACTTTCAGAAACTGTTCGCAACGTGTTGCTGTCACCCTGGAACTAAAATATACAAGATCCTGCAATGACATTCTCATTTTTAGATGATTGTATGTAGAAAAAGTTAATTTTGGATGTGCAACATTGAAAACTCTGTTAACGGTACAATTAGTACAATAAATTAACAACTGTAGTTTAGTCGTCTTATAACCTTCTCAGGACATTACAACAAAACTTTCATATTAATTGCGTAATTAAAATTTGAGTTATGACCTGTTTTAAAAAGACAATAAAAAATGAAAAATTCAAATTTCTGACAAAATATTAATGCTGCATATGTTATTACATTTTCCGTTAAAACACAGCTCTTTTGCTTCACACGTGCAAGATAGGATTGTAATGATTTTTCAAAATAAATATTTACATTTTCTGTTACATCCACCCTTAAATATCCTACCACCCTATCCTTTCATGTCAGTGTTTCCCAAGTGTCCCTTTCCTTACTGATTCTGTGATGAACCTCATTACTTTGTCAGTCGACGTAATTTCCAACATTCATCCGTTGTACCAAGTCACAAATTCTTAGATCCCCTTTTGTTTCGGTTTTTACGGTTCTTATGCCATCCCTGCTGATTATAATGTTCATTCCATTCACCATATCTTGTACTCCTTCTGCAGTTTCGCTTAGAATAGCAAAGTTAACAGTGAATCTTGTCATTCATCCCTGAATTTTAATCCAATAACTCGAGCACTTCGTTATTAGGCTTCCATTCGTATTGTTCCCTCTTAGTTATATTGTATATTACTCTCTTCCTCTGGAGTGCATAGCTATGTTACTCATAATTTCGAACATCTTGCACCATTTGACATCGCCAGATCCTTTTCTAGGTCAACAAAGCATATGAACTTGTGTTTTAGGCTTCCTTTCACTATCAACTAAAACGTCAGAGTTGTCTCTCTGCTGCCTTCACCTTTCTTAAAGCCAAATTGAATATCATTTATCATGTACTCATTTTTCTTTTTAGTTCTTCTGTATATTATTCTTCTCAGCATCTTGGATGCATGAGGTGTTAAGCTCATTGTGGGACAATTTTCGAAAATGTCTACTCTTTCTGTCTTCGGAATTGTGTGGATAATGTTATCCTTAAAGTCTGATGGTATATCGCCAGGTTCACACATTCTACACTCAAACGTCAATAGTCGTTTTGTTGGTAAGTCTCTTAACTATAGAAATACCGATGCAATGTAATCTACCTTTTTTACCTTATTTGACCTTACGTTACCCAAATCTC
Source organism: Schistocerca gregaria (assembly GCF_023897955.1). Classification (NCBI taxonomy): domain Eukaryota; kingdom Metazoa; phylum Arthropoda; class Insecta; order Orthoptera; family Acrididae; genus Schistocerca; species Schistocerca gregaria. The sequence goes on from NC_064926.1 coordinate 353,186,925, forward strand.
TTTTGAATTCTGATTGTAATACTGGATCTTCTACCTTTTCCCTGTCGATTCATGTTTCTTCTTCTACCACATCATCTGACGAGCTCTCTCCCTCCTAGAGGCCATAAATGCACCTTTCCCACTTATCTGCTCACTCCCCTCCATTTAACAGTGTATCCGCACCCTAACTTTTAGATTAACCGGAGTTTGTTTTTATTTTCCTATGCACACTGGTTCTTCCTCACTAGTCTCTTAAACTTTAGTCTGCTCTTCATCACTACTACAGTGTGGCCTGAGTCTATACTTGCTCGTGGGTACGCCTTTCAATACAGTATCTGGTTTAGATACCTCTGGCTTACAATTCTGTAATCTAACTTGAATCTTCCCTTATCTTCCGACTTTTCCTGAGTTACCTCCTCCTCTTGTGAGTCTTGAACACATAATTCACTATTAATAACGGAAATTTATTGCAAAAGTCAATTAGCCTTTCTCATATCTCATTCCTACCACCAAATCCATTTCCTCTCGTTACCTTTTCTTTTATTCTTTCCCCTACAACAACGCTCCAGCACCCCATGACTATCACAATTTTATCTCCCTTTACATACTGAATTATCTGCTCAGTATCCTCATGTATATTGTCTCTTCATCCTCGCCTTACAACGTCGGTATGGGTAATTGAAATACTGTTGTCGGTGCTGCTTTGCTGTCATTGTTATGAAAACAACACTATCACTGAACTGTTCACAGAAACACCCTCTCTACCCTAGCTTCGTATTCATAACGAATCCTTCTCTCGTTATAACATTTTCTGCCGCTGTTGATACCCCCCCCATAATCATCTGACCAGAAATCTATGTCTCCTTTCCATTTCATTTCACTGATTCCCACAAAGTCGAAACTGAATCTTAGCAACGCTTTTTCCTGATCTTCTAGCTTCTCTAATACGTTCAGACTTCTGACATTCCACGACTAGTCGAAAGTTACCCTTTCGTTGATTACTGAATATTTTTCCCTTTGTGCACCCCCTTTTGGCGGTCTCATCCCATAGATCCGAATTCGGGTCTAGTCCGGAATCTTTTGCCAGTGGAGAGATCATCACGATATGTCTTTTTTTTTCAGTTACAGGGCACATGTCCTGTGGATACGTGTTATCCGTCTTTAAATTAGTGGATTCGATTGTCTTCATTATCCTGATACCGTTGATTATTGCTAAATCTTCCGCCTCTTAGAATCAGTTTCTCACTCCAAGTGCAAGAGAGTGCCCTGAACCTCCGTTCACTCCTCCGGCATCTTTAACAAAGTCGTTGGCAAAACGAGGCTGACTTCTTATGCCGTCATTGCTGACCTTAAAGTGTTATTGCAACTTACAAGTGGAAACGTTTTGTTTGTCGACTACGACTACATCATTGATACTGAACGCATCAATGATATACACCGCTGCAGAGCGCTGGCATGGACTGCAAACATTCACTTAAGCAGCTGTTGCGGTGCGCCGTATGTACATCGTTCCAGCGATTGGATTTAACTCGTTTCTTCTCCAGGCGCTTCGGTTAGGGACGCAATTAGCTACTCGGTAGGCTGTCGAGTGACCACCCTCTGCGACGGATACACTATGCACCGCTGTGGCTTGGTTTTCCTCGTCGAAGGAGCGTTCTGCGACTCGGTCATACTTGCGTGTCCATGGCCACTTCGGTCATCTGCAGAATTGCATTGCGAATTCAGTATTATTTATCTGGGTTATCGGTCTTGTTGGGTAGTATGAAAATAGTATGGAGGACCGTTGATACAAAATGTAACTATCCGGTTGTTGAATACAGATCGTAAATTTATGTTGAGTTTGATTGTTTGTGTCTTACCTTATGCGTATTATTTGCTGGTTAACGCTGTCGCCGTATTTAGGGCCGCAAATACCGAATAAAAAAGACTCACGACCAAAACTCGTACATGGTCCTGCAGTTTGTCAGTCTAATACCTCCGTCATGCTGTATGTATTCTGGTGAAATATACAACGAAATGTATTTCCAGTTTGTCACATTCACTGCGGACTGAGACCTGATGATTTTGTAATTTCTGATAAAGCACCATCGGAGCACCTTTTTAATATTGTTTGTCAGTGTTGTACTTAGTTAAAGTACAACTAAAACAATAACATATTTTTTGTTGCCAATAGGGCTGTCATTAGATCTGTGTTAGATTTTGTACACCCTTAGGGTAGTATAGTGATTATTTATATAGCGTATGTAAAATCTAAGAATATCTCGCGCAGTTATGCTGGTCTGTTTTAGAGTAAGACTGTCTTAAGCCGTGCTAAGCTATCTGAGCTGCGCTGTGTGAGAAATAATGTCTTGGAATGTAGAAATCACAGCGCGTAGCGCGTTAAGGTGATGCATAGGGCCCAGATACTTCGGTGTCATGTGAGTTTTGCCCTGTGCTGATTGGTGAACTGGGCTCAGTAGCTTTACATATAATGCCAAGTCTCAGTGTGAGGTACTTATCGTCGGACAAATTTCGAATTAATTTGCTTCTGATGATTATAAGGTGGTAACCTACAACATAAAAGTCAAGTATTGATATATGTCATTTGATTTGAGTTCTTACTATCACGTACCCAAAGTTTAACTTTTAGAGTAATGGTGGAATTGGGAGTCAGTTTGACAGTTTTTTTTATGTAAACGACAATCTGTTGATTTCAGGCAGTTTCTTTTTAGGGCTAAACATATTTTTTCGTATTGTATTTATGGATCTTAAAACGTAAAATATTTCCAAAATGTCTTTGATATAAAGTCACTAATCCTTTGACAGTCGTCTCAAACCTTGTGTTATCTGTCGTACCTGAAGACTGCTCTTTGGTCGTTACTGAGAGATCGGTGATGCCTGTCGTCGCCTTCCCATGCCGGTTTTCCCGCAGCCACGATGGAATTTCCACAGCAGCCTCCGAGATCACTGTGCCTGCCAGAAGTTAAATTTTCGAAAAATGATATTCAACTCAACCTCATCAGTTACTAAAATCCCAGCCCTCCTCTCCTAACCACTATAATATCGGCCCAGTGGTTGACGAAAGACAGTCTAGCTTGGTAATTATGAACTGATCAGTGTGATGTTGATTTACGATCAGAAACATTATAATTCTGTAGCTGCGGCTCCTAGGTGCGCCGTACTTTTTCCTGGCGGATGACATCTCACTTCGAGACTATTTGTGTTAATAATTCGTTGTCTGAGAGAGACAGGTCGCTATGTACTTGTAATGGCAAATGGCGGCAGGTCGCAAGGCCACAGGGCAGTCGCAGTGGAGGAGGCAATTCTGCATTCTGTGAGTCACTCACCGAGTACTACCATCTGGAGATTAGCTGCACACCATCAACCTCCATAGCAGTCTGTGTGGAAAGCAGTAAATAAACAATTATGTTACCTCAATAGTTACTGTATGCCTTCCTTGTGTAACCTCTGCGACAGGAGCTGAACCCAAAAAACGTGCACCATACGTACGAGCAGCAGCAGCAGAATTGCGATGTTTCCGACCGTAAATCTAAACGATGCCTGTCAATTCAACTATTCCATACCCCATTGTCTTGTGTCAACCACAACAGGTAACAGACTGAATGTTTACAGTCAGTACTAGCACGGTACTGTGTAACATACTTGCATACTATGTAAGTAGGCTGTTTAGGTTTTCTTATTGGTAACGCCACATAGCGCTCGGTATGAAAAAATCACTGGCTGTTCCGTGTGCAGTCTGTGTTTAGTCTGGATTGTTGTCTGCCATTGTAGTGTCGGGCAGCGGCAGCTGGATGCTAACAGCGCGTAGCGTTGCGCAGTTGGAGGTGAGCCGCCAGCAGTGGTGGACGTGGGGAGAGAGATGGCGGAGTTTTGAAATTTGTAAGAATTGGTGTCACGAACTGATATATATATTATGACTATTAAGGTAAATACATTGTTTGTTCTGTATTAAAATCTTTCATTTGCTAACTATGCCTATCAGTAGTTAGTGCCTTCAGTAGTTTGAATCTTTTAGTTAGCTGGCAGTAGTGGCGCTCGCTGTATTGCAGTAGCTTGAGTAACGAAGATTTTTGTGAGGTAGTGATTTGTGAAACGTATAGGTTAATGCTAGTCAGGGCCATTCTTTCGTAGGGATTTTTGGAAGTCAGATTGCGTTGCGCTAAAGATATTGTGTGTCAGTTCAAGCACAGTCTTGTATAATTTTTCTAAGGGGACGTTTCAAGTGTCATCTACCTCAAACGTACTTTAAAAATCATGATCCCATACCAAATACGTCATTTAAAGCTCTCATAGTATCACAATGGTTCTGGAAAAATATGAACAGTTCACAAAGTACAGAAAAGAATACAATTTCGTAAGAGTGAAGTTATCCAACTGTGTAATTACGTAAACATCTGTCACTGATGTAGTATAATAAATATTTGTTTCTCTCAGTTAAATGATCAGGTAGCTGTGTAATTTATGTGTTAGATAAATATGGTACCGATGTGTAGAGTTGTATAAGCAAATACCATATTACCTAGGGCTCCGTGTGCTTGCCATACACATGGTACACAAAGTATGCGTGTACCCCCCTGAGGATTAATGTAATTATATCCTCAGGTGTTACAGATTACAGCAATGGAATGAAATGTATCATGGAAAACTTTCTTTGTAATTCAAATATGTTGAAAAATAAATAGTTTAATGCGTGTCCTGTAGCGCTAAATGTGCGCCTTGCTGTAAGACAATCTCTGTGGAAGTGTCGTAGTTATTGTCCTCCGAAAGCTAAGTTCTGCAGAAGTCAATGTACTTACCTCATGATAAGCGAAATTGAAAAGCTTTGCGTATAGATATCTTAGTTATTACGCTTATTGCCGTGATGAAGTAAGTACTGTACTGTACGTATTGTTGTGCTACAGAAAAGGCTGTCTCATTGTAGCTATACCACAAACGTTACTACTAAAACATGTTTTACTTTCGAGAAAAATTCAGAAAAACTGTGCAGATATAAAACAGATAAACTGCAAAGGCAACATTGTAAATTGTCACTCATTAGTAGCGTCGTGATAAAATCGTGTAGCTGTCACATAAACTAACCACTGTATCATCTGGTATCTCACAGAAAGTACTTTAAATCCAGAATGTATTTTCAAGTAAACCAAAATGTTGCATTAAAATCTCATTAGCAATACTGGTAAATGTTCTAAGTATGTGAGCCTTATAGTCGTTACGTAATCGTGCAACTAACAAGCAAGAATGTACACATGAAGTAACACAGTGATGTCTGTTCACTATAACAATGCACTCGTAAATACTGTCTAAATATGTTCCGTAGGTTCTAGGCTGGATAGTGAACTTCAAAACATTGTTGCATGTTAACAGTTTCTAAGTGTGACAAAGCATACTAGAAATGTGAAGTGAAATGTTTTATGGCAAAGACAAAGTTAAAAAGCAGATTATCTTTCAATAAACGGTTTTATATGTGAAATGTGGTGTAAACCATTACTCTTTGTAGTACTCAAAGTTTCAACTTGAACGCAATTATCATGCGGTGTACGTCGGTAAAGAATACTGGAACTTTTCTCAAGGTTAGCGTCTATGTTATTTTTCGCTAAGCCAGCCGGCGCACGTGGCTGCCTTCGGTGCGAGTCATTGTCTGTCTCTTTGTTGGCGCGCGCCGTTATTGGGATTAGGAGACCTAACTTCTACAAATTCACCTTGCCGAGGGGGCCCCGCCCTGTCTGAATCCCGCCAGTTCTGATGCAATTCAGGTCTGTCGTTACGATCATATCGTCTGTCGTCATGTCGGTAGATTCCATAGTTTCTTTCTTGTCGATCACGTGGTCGAGAATTTCTCTCTGAATCGTAACTGCGCGCTGGACCGTTGCGTCTGTAGTTATTCCGTCTCCCGTGATGATAATAGTTCTGGTTGCCATATTGTCTGTTTCTATGATTGTCTCTGTCATATTCATTACTACGGAAATGCGATCTTTCTCTGTAATTATTACTAACCTGCCAACGGTTGTCATACGGGTGGTGTCTGTTTTGGTCACGATTTGCGTTGTAAGAATAGCCGTGTCGTGTCCAGTTATTATTTCTTTCATCGCGGAATTGCGACGGATGTGACCTGTAATTGTTGTGTTCCTGTTTTCGCGTTCCGCGACTGTCAGTGTCAATTTCTAATTCTTGTAAGAGTCCCTGAAAAGCTTCAATGTTGTCTTTGCAACGTCCTGCCAAAATAATATGTCGTAAATGTTCAGGCAATTTCATTAAGCAAATGTGGATGAGTTCTGTGGGGCTGTATGGGTTTGAAAGATATTTATTCTTATGTAACATGTCTTCAAAATATTTCACAAGACTTAAAAATTCAGATTGTTCGAAATTTTTCATCATTGTGATGCCATGTTTTACTCGGTCTTGTGTGGCTTGAGACCAATATGCAGAGAGGAAGGCGTGGTAAAATTCTCCTTCACTGTGGCAATCGTGAATGACCTATCGCATTCTTACAGCAGGTTCATTCTCTAAGTAGCCACACATAAATTCTAATCTGTGCTCTAGTGACCAGTTGGGAGGAAAAGAATGAGAGAATTGATGGAGCCTCGCTTGTGGATGAATGTCGTTGCCAGAATTCTTAAATGTTTTGAATTTACGTGTAGTAATGAACAGCTTATAGTTAAAATCATCGTGTCGGCGGGTCGCATGTCGGTCATTGTTACGTCGTTTCGGCGGTTCCATCTCAAAATTCGGTGTACTTTGCCAATTTCTTTCATAATCTCCAAAGTGCCCTGTGTTATTATTTTGTGGCGGTTCCGTATTTTTATGTCCCTCTTCCCGTATTGGTGTGCGAGAGTCCTCTGAAATACGTAATTCTTGTATTACCTGTGTCAGCTGATCTTGTACTTCCCGGATTTATCTTTGGTGTTGCGTATTAATTTGATTTTGATTTTGTTTGAATTTCGTAATTTGTTCGAACTCTTCTGTGTCATTAAAGACTACCGGTTTTGTGTCATTCAGATTATCATCTACCTTCGTAGATAAATTATTTAGCTGATCCGAAAGTTCAAATACTTTCTCTGATAATGAACTAATGTCCTCCATGTGTCTTTCTGAACCAATTTTCAGAGTATCTACTGTGTCCTTTAAGTTTTCTTGAGTTTTTGCATGTTGCGTAACCGAATCGGTAGATGCAACTGAGTCAATTTTAGCTTGCAAGGTCTCATGATTTTCATGAACAATTGTTTGCAGTTCTTTTATGGCTGCTTCGTGATTCTGTGATGCGTTTTCATGCCGCGAAAAAATAGGTTGAAAATGCTCACAAATTTGTGTTTTTACGTCATTACAGATTTTTTGACATTTCGATTTAATGTTATGTAACTCAGTAGTTAAATCTTCACGTGTTTGTTCAAGTGTGGTGTCTAATTTCCGAAGATTTTGTTCCATTGTGTCTAACTTTTGAAGATTTTTTTCCATTGTGTCTAACTTTTGAAGCTTTTGCCCCATTTGTTCCATTTGTTGCATTAATTGCAATAATAATGTATTAGTGTCTGGAATCTGTTTTTCTATGCTTTTTGGCAGTGCATTTTCACCGGCAACATTTACATTTTGACAGGCAGAAAATGTGTCTTGACTCATCTGAGAAAACGGTGAGGACCCATAACCTAAGTCTACAGTATTTGCAATATCGTGTTCTGTCATTTCGAATTCCTGAGGCGAGCTGTTGAGGACTGATCGATCGATAATTGTTCCCTGTGCACTACTTGTTTCATTGTCTACACCATTATTTGCCGCCCGCTCCATTTCCCTACGCACAATTACCAAATTACTACTTCGAATGTCTGTTAATTCACTACACAGTGGTGCTGATAAGCGACGCTCGTCGTCACTATTATTTCTCAGTTTACTTTGGAGCCTAGTGTTACGTTTTTCACACGCCAATATTGTCACAATATTTCACACGATAACACATAAAAGCACAATTTGAAGAGCAGTAATAAGAGAACACATTAACATAGCACTGAAAATAATATCTAGTTAATTGCAAGCGAAGCTGCGAAATACTTTGTGCAAATCTACATGCATGCCACAAGTGTTTTACTGTACAACAATGAAAGACTGCAACTACAAAGGAAATTCTCTCTATGATTACGCGCTAGCAATAAACAAAGGCTACACTAACTACACAAACTACAAGAAAAAATCAGAAGATTCCATTGAGGTATCCTTGGCTAAGGGTCGACATATGAAACGTCCCCTTAGAAAAATTGTACAAGACTGGTCTATGTGAAACGTCCTCTTTGAACAATTATACACGACTGTGCTTAAACTGACACACTATATCTTTAGCGCAACGCAATCTGACTTCCAAAAATCCCTACGAAAGAATGGCCCTGACTAGCATTAACCTATACGTTTCACAAATCACTACCTCACAAAAATCTTCGTTACTCAAGCTACTGCAATACAGCGAGCGCCACTACTGCCAGCTAACTAAAAGATTCAAACTACTGAAGGCACTAACTACTGATAGGCATAGTTAGCAAATGAAAGATTTTAATACAGAACAAACAATGTATTTACCTTAATAGTCATAATATATATATCAGTTCGTGACACCAATTCTTACAAATTTCAAAACTCCGCCATCTCTCTCCCCACGTCCACCACTGCTGGCGGCTCACCTCCAACTGCGCAACGCTACGCGCTGTTAGCATCCAGCTGCCGCTGCCCAACACTACAATGGCAGACAACAATGCAGACTAAACACAGACTGCACACGGCACAGCCAGTGATTTTTTCATACCGAGCGCTATGTGGCGTTACCAATAAGAAAACCTAAACAGCCTACTTACAACTAAAGGCGTTCCCGTATCTCACAAACAAAGCGTTTCCTCAATGATTTTTAATGAAATTTTTAAATTACGTTTTGTCGTAGACTCCAATGGGAACTCCCATAGACGATAATTACGGATCAACCTGTTTATACACTTTATTTCTTTGTTCTCAATACAGCCCGTGTGCGTGACGTGCCGTACTTTCACAGGCAGTCTGGGAAGTTTGAAGACGTTATATCACCGTTAGCCACAAAGATAACAGCGTGATAGTCGCATCGTGAAGGCTTCACTCGATCAAGACTTTAGTGCAGTCTTCCGCGTCTTACGACCGCAGAGACCCTCGCCGCATCTTCGGTAGCGCTTCCTATTTTCTCCTAACGGCGGACACTGTCTCCCTATCTCCATGCGTCATTCTTTCCGCCCTCTGAACAGCTCCCCTATCTGATCGCCTCCGGAAATCCACCCGGCCTTCTGCACCCTTATGCGACTTTCCCCCAGAAGACAACAAACGCTGGGAACGTACCCCACCAGTCTTACACACCTCGCGCGATCGACCACTCTAAATGCCTTCCCGAGGGACACGTTCACGTTCCTCCCTCAGAATTTCAGCATCGACGTCTCTCCGTGGATAAGGGCTTATACGATGTTTACACCCTCGTAGAGCACTTTCAAAGGTCAACAGTTGATTGCCTGGAAATTTTACATGTAAATATGCTTTCTTCATTGATACGGGAATGTAATCTCATTTTAGACATCTCCTTTCGGCAGTAAAATCACACGATGTATGCTAAGGAACTGACTAAAACGAGGTAGGCATATAATACTCTTTGTTGGAGACTGTGCAAAATTACTCTCAGCGTCCCCAGTAACTAGGGTCTATTCCCCGAAATGAACGTGCTTTTTAATTCCGCTGATATTTACAGGTGCAATTTTTATTAAATGGTATAAAAGAAATCGCAGACTTTAAAACGCTCAATGGAAACTACATTGAAGGAACTGATAAACATAATTAGGAATACGGCATGGAGATTTCTTACCTTTTTTTGGGTGAATCGATATTATGTCTTAGTGTAATGTACATTAGATGTCACTATTTGCAGAAAGTATCGCATGAGCTAAAAAAATCATCTTTTTTTCTAATATTTCCAAAATCTCTATGTCACGAAACGAAACACTCACAGAACGTCTGGTTATTCTTTAAAATCTTTAAACCGGTATATGTATCACAAAGTTGTAAGACACTATTAAGATTCGAGGTTAGGGATAATCTAGGACACACTACATCAAGCAAGTATTCACTTTTTTCAGAGAATTACTTATATCATCACGATTTGGGTGAAGCGAATTACATCCTTCGCTCTGAATGATGTATTAAAATATGATAAAAAGTTAGAGAATAGGTGAAAGCTTGCTGCTTCACTTATGACATGAGATCTATTACCCAGTCGTGTTTCTGTCTCCTGAGGCTTGACGTTATTACCTGCAGTATAAACTATCGAATGAAGGAACGGAATAATGGGTCCAGATCCTTCAGACCATGGACTATTCACAAACAGCATATTAAACAATTTGAATAAAACGTTAATTTCAACACTTATTCATTTCAATCCGCTCTTTGGAGCTAGGCACAAGACACCATAAAATCCCATTTGCAAATGGAGTGAGACACAGCACAGACTACGGGCTTGCAATATCGGTCCGCAAACGACACGACTATAAGATAAGTGCTAATTTGTGGTTACTAGACACTGCAGCCCTAAGCCATATTGTGTCATTTCATGCACATATTTGACATGCAAAATTATTCCTTGACTCTCCACCTAACTGTGCGTAAATCTTCAGCCATTCCCAATGGTACATGCTTGATAAGAATTCTATAATTTTTTGCTGTCAAAGTAAGACCCCTAACGTGGTCCAAGATTTTAAACGAGCAGAGCCTTCAAAACCAGTTGAAACCCATCCGCTGAAATTTTTCTTTCTGAGGTCCTTCCAAAAGTAAACGGAATGGAACTCCTACTGATATAGTTGAAGACCTTCGTTGGCCAATGTACAGTTTTGTCAAGATTTATCAGTTACGTATATGTAAACATGGGGAAAATGAACAAATGAACACCTGGGAGGTACATTTTCGCCTTCCAACAGTACGAGGAGTTAAATTTAAAATAATTGTGCCCACTTAATAGGGGAGACGGAATGAAAAAAATGGTTCAAATGGCTCTAAGAACTATGGGACTTAACATCTGAGGTCATCAGTCCCCTACGCGTAGAACTACTTAAACCTAACTAACCTAAGGAAATCACACACATCCATGCTCGAGGCAGGATTCGAACCTCCGACCGGAGCAACAGCGCGGTTCCGGACTGAAGCGCCTAGAAACACTCGGCCACAGCGGCCAGCTGCAGAATCAAAGGCCTAATCAAGTGGTCACCAACAATACCTATCTGTTCACTTAAAAACTATGGTGGCGACATTGTTCTTTAATGTAATGTGGTTTTTCATACGTCTACTGCTTCCCTAACGAATACAGGTTCTTCCGAAAAGCAGATGAAATACCAACAGTACACTTCGTTGGGATGCTAGTGATGTGTTAACATCCAGGCAGAAATTTTTTTTTGCCTTAGATAACCCACTTGCAAAATATTGATTTCTTTGTTTAGGCCAACTACACTCCTGGAAAGTGAAATAAGAAAACCGTGAATTCATTGACCCAGGAAGGGGAAACTTTATTGACACATTCCTCGGGTCAGATACATCACATGATCACACTGACAGAACCACAGGCACATAGACACAGGCAACAGAGCATGCACAATGTCGGCACTAGTACAGTGTATATCCACCTTTCACAGCAATGCAGGCTGCTATTCTCCAATGGAGACGATCGTAGAGATGCTGGATGTAGTCCTGTGGAACGGCTTGCGATGCCATTTCCACCTGGCGCCTCAGTTGGACCAGCGTTAGTGCTGGACGTGCAGACCGCGTGAGACGACGCTTCATCCAGTCCCAAACATGCTCAATGGGGGACAGATCCGGAGATCTTGCTGGCCAGGGTAGTTGACTTACACCTTCTAGAGCACGTTGGGTGGCATGGGATACATGCGGACGTGCATTGTCCTGTTGGAACAGCAAGTTCCCTTGCCGGTCTAGGAATGGTAGAACGATGGGTTCGATGACGGTTTGGATGTACCGTGCACTATTCAGTGTCCCCTCGACGATCACCAGAGGTGTACGTCCAGTGTAGGAGATCGCTCTCCACACCATGATGCCGGGAGTTGGCCCTGTGTGCCTCGGTCGTATGCAGTCCTGATTGTGACCCTCACCTGCACGGCGCCAAACACGCATACGACCATCATTGGCACCAAGGCAGAAGCGACTCTCATCGCTGAAGACGACACGTCTCATTCGTCCCTCCATTCACGCCTGTCGCGACACTATTGGAGGCGGGCTGCACGATGTTGGGGCGTGAGCGGAAGACGGCCTATCGGTGTGCGGGACCGTAGCCCAGCTTCATGGAGAAGGTTGCGAATGGTCCTCGCCGATACCCCAGGAGCAACAGTGTCACTAATTTGCTGGGAAGTGGCGGTGCGGTCCCCTACGGCACTGCGTAGGATCCTACGGTCTTGGCGTGCATCCTGCGTCGCTGCGGTCCGGTTCCAGGTCGACGGGCACGTGCACCTTCCGCCGACCATTGGTGACAACATCGATGTACTGTGGAAACCTCACGCCCCACATGTTGAGCAATTCGGCGGTACGTCCACGCGGCCTCCCGCATGCCCACTATACGCCCTCGCTCAAAGTCCGTCAACTGCACATACGGTTCACGTCCACGTTATCGCGGCATTCTACCAGTGTTAAAGACTGCGATGGAGCTCCGTATGCCACGGCAAACTGGCTGGCACTGACGGCGGCGGTGCACAAATGCTGCGCAGCTAGCGCCATTCGACGGCCAACACCGCGGTTCGTGGTGTGTCCGCTGTGCCCTGCGTGTGATCATTGCTTGTACAGCCCTCTCGCAGTGTCCGGAGCAAGTATGGTGGGTCTGACACACCGGTGTCAATGTGTTCTTTTTTTCCATTTCCAGGAGTGTATGTAAATCGGTTTCCTTACGACATTTCAAACAGGCTGATAATTAACTTGAGTTTCGTGAACTTTTCTGTGGTGCTCGTTGAACACAGTATTTCGATTCGTTAGAATACTTCGTCATTGAAGACCGGAGACCTAAGTGTTCTTCCGGGTCCTGCACTCGCCTTTTAGGATGCTACGCTGTCTGTCTGTCTCGAACGACGGTCCACATTACAAAAGGTGTATGTAACGTGTCAAAATTACCTTGGAGTTTGTAACGAGAATAGGAAACAGGTGTCGCCCAACGCTACTCGACGATCAGTTGTAAGGACATACAAATAAAAATATGAATTACAGGCTCATCACGACGTAACTTCCTCTACAGAATTATAGTAGATAGAAGGAAGGGAGAAGGATGTTGCGAGCTTTTGTTGCCGAGGGTATCCAGATAGGCAGACTCTGTAGTGGTAAAGAGTATGTAACGAACCAGCAGACGACCTCAGAGAAACACGCCCCCGGTCGTCGGAGGCAACAGACTTGATTAACTATTTGTTTCAAGGTGCTGCTAGCGCTAATCGTTTGTCAGATCGTACCGTTTCCTGAAATTTTGTTCTGGTCTTAAGGCGGTATGGTTTTCATAAAGACCATAGTACATTTTCCTGACCATGGTGATACGGTTTTGATCTGGACACATTTGTGTTTCCAGGCGAGTTTGGCTTCCGGTTAATATTGAAAATTCGTCAGGTTGGCCTGGATTTAACAAGTTCATTTTATCGAACTCCATTTTGGTGAAAAGGAACCATTAAAGAGGACAGCGTGCAGTGCCATTGGCAGTGCAATTGGTCACTTTATTGAGATCTGAATCGAGTATCCACCCACTTCTGCAACAAAGATTGAGATATTGCGTTAGTCAGCCACCATTGCCTGAAGTGGTAGCGATTTGCATGAAAATTAAACTATTCTCCATCAAGTGGTGGTACCACCAATTACTACTTAGGAGGAAAGGCTGAATTACGTTATTACATTGGAGTTCGATTTCAGCAAAGTGTACTTCATTTTGTTTGAGAAATAAACCCAGTCGTATTATTCATTAATCATTTGATGCATTAATTAACTCTTCACGTCTTTAAGAGAAAGAAAAATATTAAAAATAATAATTAAAATAAATAATGAATAAAAATCAAGGTAAACAACCAAACAAAAAAGATAAACTGTATCTCGTGTTTTGATGCTTTACATTCAGCTGAAATTTTTGTTCGATCACAATAAATCGCCATCATATACTAATAAAGCTTTAGTCTATAAAAACAAAGAGATACGCGTAGTTAAAAAACTTAACAGTTACGAAAGGAAAATAAAACAAATATGACATTACAACATTCCATCTATGCATCGATATTATTGAAGTAGACCACTCTCAGACGAGCCATGTCTTTGATGATTAAATAGATCTTTACTTTTTTAATTTGTAAGGAATAAAAAGTACATCAGATGACATTCCGGAAGCTTTAAAACCAAAATAAACACCTAATTGAGGTTTGATCATTATTTTATCGTTAAAAGAGTGATAAGACGTATATAGTAGCTGTTTATGCATTTTTATTCTGACTACTGAAGAGACAATAGTTAATTATGTAGTATTTAAATTTCAGTGCACGATCTTTACGCTTCTTTCTGTTACGTACATTTTCTTCTTTTCAGAACACTGAAAGATTGTACTTTAGCTGAAGGGAGATTTCCATTTTTAACTGCATAATTGTATTTTTAATGCGTAACTGATAATTGTTCTAAACTAGCGACACGATATAAATACCAAGTGAAAGGTAACGCTGGCTCTCCGTTAATGTTTGCTTATCCACACAGAACATATGATAAGTTTGTTGTGTTTCGTTGGTTATCTTAGCAACTTTCGCCAGGGTGAACCGACGGAGGAGCGCACGTTGGCAGCCTGAAGCCTTCCGTTTCGGGAACGTACAGCTTCCCAAACTCGCATACACAGCATCGCATCCCGCTGCTCCATGATAAATATTGATATTCGCTAGCCCGCTGTTGTATATATGTGATGATGACTCCGGTTCAGTACAGAAAATAGCGACAAGTGCAGTGGAGCGCAACCACAATAACACAGCAGCAGTTCAGTTGAACGAATCCGCACAGCTAGACATGTAAATACGGCCGCTTAGCAGACTAACTTCACTCACATGTCGTTGACAGCCGTTTTACAGTATTATTGCACAACCGTACCTTCCAATTTTGTGATTATTTGGAAATTTTTCTTCTACTTGATGCCCTCTAACCTCGTCCATCCAATTTGCATTTTGCAAGTTGTTGCTGCAAACAAAAGCGATGTCCTCCGTCACAGCTGGCGGACTCTCCTCGGTGCCAGTTGGTGCACACAATACTCTCGAGCTACCGCGCGGACCTGCCTGGCTCCGGCGTCTTCGCTCATCAGCAGCAGGGCAGAAGGCGCAAAACCGAAAGGCGGCTGCCGCCCTCAGGCAGAGGACGCCTCTATCGCCGAAGCGGGGGCGGAGGATGCGCGCCGCAGCCTTCAGACAGGCCACTGAATATTAATTATGCGGCGGATTTTAATTAAGTGAACAGCAGAGGCGTCGGCGCTGGCGTCGGCCCGGGATAGAAAACAGCAATAGTGAGCCAGCGGAGGATGCCAAGATTAATAGCCCCAAGTTTGTCGATGACGCAGGCGTTTTAGGAGGGACAGCTTGGGACGCACGGCTACGTCACCCCGTCACCGGCAGCTGAGATTCTTGCCTACCATCTGCTCTGCGGAGCTGCGTATCTGTCCGTGCCACCGTAAATCACTGCACTATTTAGTCACTCGCGTCTAGGAGGTAAACTTTGACCAAACACGGTGAACGACAATTTCGCGTTTAGTTACCCAGAGTAACCTTTTGTAACTTCAGCTATTCCATTAGAGAGCAATTTATCATTGCAAGCTGAATTATGGCATGCATGCAGACGTTAAGTTCAGTTGAATTTTTCATTCTTCGTCTTCTGCAAACCCAGGGTTAGGCCTTACGACGTGTTCCGGCGTCACCACCACTTCCTTAATCTTCCCACATCGCTTCCTCCATTAGGATCATATTCCATTGGTTTCCGGGGGATTCTCTGAGGTGAAATGCGCAATATTTGCTCTTTCCAATCCTTCTTTCGATGGATTTCTTTTTTTAGTTAATGGCTGTACCCCCAGATCCTCTCTATACTTCTTCATATTTTATTTTCTTCTCTTGTGCATCCTTTCTTTGATCTAAGGAAATTTGTTTTCGATGTTTCAAGGCCCTTTGGTCTTAATGTCCAACTTTCTAACTCATATAATACAGTCACTAGATCCATTTGGATTTATGTTTTAGTTTCACCCCTCAATGTTCTTCTTATTGCGCTCTTTTACAAAAGTTATGTCACATCCTAGATACTGGAAAAAACTGTTGATATCGTTGAAAAAAACGTACGTACTTTTAAAAAACATATTTCTGATGAGCAGATCACTTACTTAATTCGTTTGCTAAGAGTAGTAGTAAAATACAACAGTTTGGTATTCAGTGGCAAACTATTCGATTAGCCTGTCGGCCTGGAAATTGGTAATCCACTGGCAGGCATCTTGGCCGATATTTTCATTAATTTCCTGGAAGGAAAATTCATCACTAAAATTTCAGCTAATGATCTGGGTATTTTTTTCATATTCCCGGTACGTAGACGACTATTTGATCATATACGGACTGGTTGCCGAGAAGAAACTGAGCAGTTTTTTGGAATTTCTAATACGCTTCGTGAAACAATCACCTTCACTGCGAATTAGAAAATAATGGTCGTAAGCTACATTACTTGGATCTTAGTATTGCCATAGACAACGACAGGCTTTGCTTCGATATTTTCGAAAAGCCCATAACAGAGGATCAGATAGTTCCCTCTAGTTCGGTACATCCTCATTCCCATAAAAAAGCATTTTCCAATTCCGTCATTCATCGTGCAGTTTCTACATCTATGTCACCAGTCAAGCTTAGTGATGAGATAAGTTTAATAAGAATTATTGCAGTTAATAGAGGGTATGAACCCTCGGCAGTTGAAAACATTCTCAAAGTGAAAACTGACGATATAGTGACTATTTAAGGCGTGAGTGCTGTTTCCGACAGGAACGAATACAAACAAGTTTCCTTTCCATTTTTAGGTCCTATTTCTAATTGAATTTGTCTTCTTCTAGATAAAAAATATAGATGCAAAGTTGTATTTTCTACTAGCAATAACTTGCAGAAAAATCTTTTTCACACTCTCAAGTCCACAGTTGCTGCTACACACAGTTGAGAAGTTTATAAAATCACTTGTGATACGTGTACTGTTAATTGTATAGGACCAATTGGAAGATTTTTAAATGTCAGGAACATTTATTGGGAGAAAGATGCACTAATGTACATAATTCCACAAATGCTGATAATCTGTTAATTTTCGGCCACAAACTGAAAAGTGTTGAATGAATTTCCATTTTATATAGGGAAAAGAAAGGCCACAGGCTGGTCGTAATGGAAGAGCTAGAAATTTTGAAGCATATTTCTAAGATCAATCGCCTCATCCTCAACGAACATTTACACATGCGGAACAAAACATTTTTCAATGGCCTTAATCCACCACTTTCAGAATTTTGATTACATTATTTTTTACTATTTTTTCCTACCTCTAATTCCGACACATCTTTTTCTTCAAATTTGATATAGATATGTACTACTAAATTTTCCTTCACGCAGAATTTTTTTCTTTTTTGGTCTGTGCAGGTGTTTGCGTAAATATTGTACAATCTCCTGCACAACATGAAATGGGCACTACTGTAAAGCCTAATAGATAGCTCTTAGCCATACTTCAATTATTTGACTGCTTAGGACTTTCGATAATGCATTACAATTTCATCCTTTGAATTTTAACTCTTATTTAATTCGATTATTTCTATAATAACGTCTCAAATGGGCATATGTCACTGTCCGCGCCCTATAGGCGGCGCAACTTGTGTTCCTGTTTTCATAGCAGAAATGTAAGCCACTGTGCCGCTCCGTCTATCGTCGTCCCTTGCAAGATATACGTCCCATAGGCTGGAACATTTTAAATTTTTCACTTGAAATCGTCTGCTCGGAACTCTGACTATTGTTGCCTCGCAATGTAGCTTTGCGAAAGTACTCTGTCTATGTTGTCACTTTTTCATTTTTGGTAATGTTGCTATCAAAGTTAGTTTTCTGTGTGTTATTTTGTAGAGTTGTTGAAATTTCAGTCTGATATAGACATCCTTGTTGTTGTTGTGGTCTTCAGTCCTGAGACTGGTGTGATGCAGCTCTCCATGCTTCTCTATCGTGTGCAATCTTCTTCAACTCCCAGTATCTTCTGAAACCTACATCATTCTGAATCTGCTTATAGAGTATTCATCTCTAGGTCTCCCTCTACGATTTTTACTCTCCACGCGGCCCTCCTATACTAAATTGGTGATCCCTTGATGCCTCAGAACATGTCCTACCAACCGATACCTTGTTCTGGTCAAGTTGTGCCACAAACTTCTCTCCAATCCTATTCTATACCTCATCATTAGTTATGTGTTCTACCCCTCTAATCTTCAGCATTCTTCTGTAGCACCACATTTCGAAAGCTTCTATTCTCTTCTTGTCCAAACTATTTATCGTCCGTACAAATACTTTCAGAAATGACTTCCTGACACTTAAATATATACAATAGACATCCATAGTGGTGTCGAAACCTAGGTCGATGTACAAAAATATTATTTTAAGCCCGCTGGCTGTGTTATTTGTCCGTCGAAACCTGTTATTATGTTGCTTATGATTACCTTAACCAATATTGGCTTTATTTTGTTGTCGTTTTCGGATTATAGTTTACTCTTACACAGTTTAAACAATACGTACTTTTTGCAAACTGGGATACCTGCCACATTATTATTTCATTCATATTATACACTCCTGGAAATGGAAAAAAGAGCACATTGACACCGGTGTGTCAGACCCACCATACTTGCTCCGGACACTGCGAGAGGGCTGTACAAGCAATGATCACACGCACGGCACAGCGGACACACCACGAACCGCGGTGTTGGCCGTCGAATGACGCTAGCTGCGCAGCATTTGTGCACCGCCGCCGTCAGTGTCAGCCAGTTTGCCGTGGCATACGGAGCTCCATCGCAGTCTTTAACACTGGTAGCATGCCACGACAGCGTGGACGTGAACCGTATGTGCAGTTGACGCACTTTGAGCGAGGGCGTAAAGTAGGCATCCGGGAGGCCGGGTGGACATACCGCCGAATTGCTCAACACGTGGGGCGTGAGGTCTCCACAGTACATCGATGTTGTCGCCAGTGGTCGGCGGAAGGTGCACGTGCCCGTCGACCTGGGACCGGACCGCAGCGACGCACGGATGCACGCCAAGACCGTAGGATCCTACGCAGTGCCGTAGGGGACCGCACCGCCACTTCCCAGCAAATTAGGGACACTGTTGCTCCTGGGGTATCGGCGAGGACCATTCGCAACCGTCTCCATGAAGCTGGGCTACGGTCCCGCACACCGTTAGGCCGTCTTCCGCTCACGCCCCAACATCGTGCAGCCCGCCTCCAATGGTGTCGCGACAGGCTTGAATGGAGGGACGAATGGAGACGTGTCGTCTTCAGCGATGAGAGTCGCTTCTGCCTTGGTGCCAATGATGGTCGTATGCGTGTTTGGCGCCGTGCAGGTGAGCGCCCCGATCAGGACTGCATACGACCGAGGCACACAGGGCCAACTCCCGGCATCATGGTGTGGAGAGCGATCTCCTACACTGGACGTACACCTCTGGTGATCGTCGAGAGGACACTGAATAGTGCACGGTACATCCAAACCGTCATCGAACCCATCGTTCTACCATTCCTAGACCGGCAAGGGAACTTGCTGTTCCAACAGGACAATACATGTCCGCATGAATCCCGTGCCACCCAACGTGCTCTAGAAGGTGTAAGTCAACTACCCTGGCCAGCAAGATCTCCGGATCTGTCCCCCATTGAGCATGTTTGTGACTGGATGAAGCGTCGTCTCACGCGGTCTGCACGTCCAACACGAACGCTGGTCCAAATGAGGCGCCAGGTGGAAATGGCATGGCAAGCCGTTCCACAGGACTACATCCAGCATCTCTACGATCATCTCCATGGGAGAATAGCAGCCTGCATTGCTGCGGAAGGTGGATATACACTGTACTAGTGCCGACATTGTGCATGCTCTGTTGCATGTGTCTATGTGCCTGTGGTTCTGTCAGTGTGATCATGTGATGTATCTGACCCCAGGAATGTGTCAATAAAGTTTCCCCTTCCTGGGACAATGAATTCACGGTGTTCTTATATCAATTTCCAGGAGTGTATATGTCATTATTGGATACTTTCCTTAAAAGACCGTAGTTCCAGTTTTTGTTGTTGATTAATTAAATTATAATTTAGATTTAGTTAGTTTGTACTGTGTGCTGCTATTTGTATCTTCAGAGTCCCTCATTTTTCCTCATGGTTGGCAAAAATTATTTTATTTAGGAACTTACCTGGACCAGTTCTAATACATTCAGGTAATCTGTTCATGACCCATTCATTGACCTGGGCGTGTGATACAATCGCTGTTACTCAGAATGTTAATTTTTTAAATGTTGGATGTAAGGAATAAGATAAGCAAAGGAAAGAGTGTGATTTACACTGATGAGAGCAGGATTTAAAATCAGCGAATCCCATGTTGTCAGCCTGCTTTTATCATGATCATGGATGACGGTCGAAAGCTAAATAAAAGTTTTGACGTCACAATTGGTATTGTAGCAACATGACGTTCGAAAAATGACATCAGAATTCGTACTCTGGGCTCTGAATGAAGAGAGGTTAGTTTTGAAAAGTTAAATTAACACTTGATTTTGACCCAGAACTTCTTTAGCGAAGTGTATTATAGTATTTTTAATGCTTAGCCATTCTACACTTAAATCTTCGCTTGAAGGTATTTATTACAGAAACTTTCCATCCTGCACTCATATAAATTTCTTTGATGCTCTGCTTGTAACAGATGTACCTTAACTCTTATTTTTGGTTATCTTTCATTTTTCCTCATGTGGCGGTTATTCCATCTCTCCCATTGCTGAAAGACCGTGGTCTGTACTCAGGAATTTTCGCTCATACACTAGTGTCTCTTCAGCCTTGAAGCTATATTTTTATTTATTTCGTCAATAAGAGATATGTGGCTGCTTGTAACAGATGTACCTTAACTCTTATTTTAGGTTATCTTTCATTTTTTCCTCATGTGGCGTTTCTTCCATCTCTCCCATTGCTGAAAGACCGTGGTCTGTACTCAGGAATTTTCGCTCATACACTAGTGTCTCTTAAGCCTTGAAGCTATATTTTTATTTATTTCGTCAGGAAGAGATATGTGGCTACGTGCCGACGATGTGTATTTATGTACGTCTCTCTTCTAAAAGAAATGGATTGGCTACTGCGAGCTTTTGTTGTCTTTAAAGAACCAAGTTTCATTTCGTTATTAACGTTTCCTTTCCATTGTTGCTCCTCAGCTGGTAGATGGCTTCTATACCTATTCTTAGTATACGTTTCACGCCAAGATGTAGTGGTCAGTGCTGTTTATTTTATTCAGGTGCTTCTGTATGTGTTCGTTGTACAGATCTGTTTCTTCCTTCTTTCCGTCCTCTAGTGTGTAGGTGCCTACAAATGTTAGATGTCCTCTATCAAATTTCGGTCTCTTTTCGTTTACTAGTGCATACTGCCGTATGTTATATTACCATTTTCTGTCTATCAACACTGCCAAATCCACTGCGTGCTCATTGCTCAGATGCCACTCCACTGTGCCGGCCGATGTGGCCGAGCGGTTCTAGGCCCTTCAGTCTGGAACCGCGCGACGGCTTCGGTCGCAGGTTCGAATCCTGCCTCGGGCATGGATGTATGCGATGTCCTTAGGTTAGTTAGGTTTAAGTGGTACTAAGTTCTAGGGGACTGCGTTTTTGAAGGTTGATTATTTCTCGTACATCTTACTATGATACACTTTAGTCAATGGGCCTTAAGTCCTTCATGTGGTTTTGAAGAATAATTTAGGATTTACCTTGTGAACTGTGCCTGCTTGTAATTGTTTTCGTTTTAATCGTATGAATTTGTATGTTCCAGAGATACGTTAAATCTTACCTTTATCTCTGATACTGAATTCAGGCCAAAGCAATGAATTAAAATGTGCATCAAGGCCGGGTCAGAATGCAGGCTTTGGTATATATTTTAATTCATTGCATCGGTCTGTCTTCATAATTTTATTTCTGTTGGCTTTCTGATGGAACGTGCTGTTAACTCCACCTTAAGTCAATTTCGCAGATGTTAGGTTTTTCATTCTTTTTCTTTTACCTGCCTACAAAAAAAATTCTACAAATCAGTTCACTATTTATCAGCAATTTGATTCTTGGATATTTTTCTATCACTGCAACATTTCATAATTTAAATTTTGTTGCGCAAGGCACTTGTTACTTCCCTCAGATCCATTTCATTGATTGTTCCTGATTCAAGTTCTTGTTACTTGCTTGCAATTGTGATCTCCTTATTGGTGGACTCTATTGTACGATTTTAATTGTTTTTAGTTAACTATTGTTCAATGATATTTTATTTTTCCACACCACTGCCAGCTCCCTACAGCGTTGCTGGTAGCAAAGCATGGTTACACTTTAGTGATAGGTTTCTGAACCGGTGCAGTTGTAGGGCAGAGTTATGTTGATCTGTGCTCTGTGCTTTGATTTTAGTATTTCAGATACCATCCACGGATGAAAGGTCATGGATCAGAGAAGACTCATACGCATCGTGAAGCTCCATCTGCAGTATGAATGGGCTACAAGGGATGATGATACTGAGGGCAGCTTTGTGGAGTTGTGACACTTGCAGGTCACACTCAGCCTTGGTCTTAACATTATCAGCAAGGTAAGTGATGCCTATTCTCTACGAACAGCCTCCCTCTTGGTCTGCAAGCGAATGTTCAGTTGTTGCGTGGGATTGTTCTCACCTTTAATTAAGTGTTCAGAATTAGGTCCCACTTAATCATTTAATCAATTAGGTGCAAGATCTTGCCTTAATTGATGCCGACTCTCAGCAGAAGCTTGCAATCAGATAACTTAGTGATGTCGTCACCTGTTAGAAAATTGAGAGTAACTTGCTAAATTGGCAAAATAGTGTGGGTCAATATGAGGGTTCTGATCCTGGAGAAGTCGATCAGCAGCAAATAAGCGAGACACTGGGCAGCGCGAAGCACTAGAATGAAAATTATTTTAAAAATTACTTAACTCCCCCGTCTTCTCCATGGTGCAGACGACTGTCAGCGTGTCTCTTGATACTAATGAACAAGCATTAGACCTACTGTGGCTAATCGTACGTGATGAAGCTGTAATTTCATGCGAAGCCACTAAGTAACATTTCAGATAATCTACCCTTTAACCTGTGGGAAAATGTGTAGAAGAGTTTCAAAGTGTTTGGTGTGAGTAAAACATTTAGTCCATTCCGTTGGAGGGTGTCACAATAGAATTTCCCTAGTCAGTGTCACAAGAGCATAGCCAAATGGTATTTCTGTCATTTGTATGTACATGTTCAAACAATGGTGTAGTTCACTGTGAAGATGTTCGCATTGAAGAGAGCTTTGAGATCAGATATTTCCCAACCAGCAGCTGTTAATAATATTTTAAGAGGGATACCTCCAGGGAACCGCTCGTCGATTTTATATCAAAATGAACTTGAAAATTTCCCTGAGGTAGATTGGTTGGTGTTCAGTATCGAAAGTGTCCATCACCGCTATTAGAAGTATGCTACAGCATCTACTGCTTTTAGAGCCCAAGAGAGAATATCAGCCTTGGAAAACCTAATATTGAAACTTCCAATGAAAGGGCATTTTTTTATGCCACCTAGTAAGGCTGTTGATATGGAACTGTCCAGCGCCACGAGAAACGAGGAGGCAGAGTGAACGCCAGTCATGCATAATCTGTACAGATTAAAAAAAAAAAAAAGTTGCTTAATGTCAAGGCTACAGCATGGACTGACTTGCCATTGACCTTTACTACTATCACAGACAAACCTGTTTGTGCCCTGACCGATTACAGTACTTATGTGCCACTGGTGAATTGGCAGTGGTATAGCAAGGTGTCCAGTATTTATAAGTTTCCTAATACGCAAAATTCTATTACGATGTGAATGGGAGGACATTACCCATTATGGGAAAGGTATGATTATATCTTCGAATTCAAGGACTCTTGTCTCTTGAATTCATGGTTTGTGATGGTTTTATGCAGTTAGGTGCTCTAGGATGCGATTTTCTTGAGTACACCAAATGAATGTTAAATTAAGCAGAAAGGATCACTCTGTTTGAGTTTAGGCCGAGGTAAATTTATGTGCAGTTACCAGCACCAAAGGCCGGCCGTGGTGGCCGAGCTGTTCTAGGCACTACAGCCTGGAACCGCGCGACCGCTACGGTTCGAATCCTGCCTCGGGCATGGATGTGTATGATGTCCTCAGGTTAGTTAGGTTTAAGTAGTTCTTATTTCTATGGGACTGATGACCTCAGAAGTCCCATAGTGCTTACAGCCATTTGAACCATCTGAACGAGCGTCAGAATGGGGCTTGTTCTGCAGAGGCAGAGAAATCGCCGTTTCATTTATCCTACTTGAGTAAATAGTAGAGGCTAGCTTCGTTGGAGGTGTAGTGGATGAGACTTGAAATCATTGATTGTTATCATTATTTGTTAATATTAATTGTAATTTCTGTTTGTTGTAGACCTTATAGACTTTCCTTGGGCTATTTGTTGGACTTCCTCTTTAAGTAAAGTTGTGTCCGCTCAGCCTAAAGGTACGGAAGCGCGTGTCGTGCGTATGTGCATATAATTTGCACATTCTCTTACTCTATCTTGAGGAGCCCTGGCTATTGGTGTACATTTTAACCGGCCATCTCTCATTTGGTGCGTATCCAAAATACAGTGTCTACTAGACCGTAGGAGGCTGCTGCAGTGTAACAATGTATTATTTCCTTAAATGACTTTTACGCTGTTGCTTGTTATTGCTAGCGACGTTAACTTGCAATGTTTTTGTGCGGGACGTTTATATACTGAAGTTTTAATACACTCCTGGAAAATGAAATAAGAACACCGTGAATTCATTGTCCCAGGAAGGGGACACATTCCTGGGGTCAGATACATCACATGATCACACTGACAGAGCCACAGGCACATAGACACAGGCAACAGAGCATGCACAATGTCGGCACTAGTACAGTGTATATCCACCTTCCGCAGCAATGCAGGCTGCTATTCTCCCATGGAGACGATCATAGAGATGCTGGATGTAGTCCTGTGGAACGGCTTGCCATGCCATTTCCACCTGGCGCCTCATTTGGACCAGCGTTCGTGTTGGACGTGCAGACCGCGTGAGACGACGCTTCATCCAGTCACAAACATGCTCAATGGGAGACAGATCCGGAGATCTTGCGGGCCAGGGTAGTTGACTTACACCTTCTAGAGCTTGTTGGGTGGCACGGGATACATGCGGACGTGCATTGTCCTGTTGGAACAGCAAGTCCCCTTGCCGGCCTAGGAATGGTAGAACGATGGGTTCGATGACGGTTTGGATGTACCGTGCACTATTCAGTGTCCCCTCGACGATCACCAGAGGTGTACGGCCAGTGTAGGAGATCGTTCCCCACACCATGATGCCGGGTGTTGGCCCTGTGTGCCTCGGTCGTATGCAGTCGTGATTGTGGCGCTCACCTGCACGGCGCCAAACGCGCATACGACTATCATTGGCACCAAGGCAGAAGCGACTCTTATCGCTGAAGACGACACGTCTCCATTCGTCCCTCCATTCACGCCTGTCGCGACACTATTGGAGGCGGGCTGCACGATGTTGGGGCGTGAGCGGAAGACGGCCTAACGGTGTGCGGGACCGTAGCCTAGCTTCATGGAGACGGTTGCGAATGGTCCTCGCCGATACCCCAGGAGCAACAGTGTCCCTAATTTGCTGGGAAGTGGCGGTGCGGTCCCCTACGGCACTGCGTAGGATCCTACGGTCCTGGCGTGCATCCGTGCGTCGCTGCGGTCCGGTCCCAGGTCGACGGGCACGTGCACCTTCCGCCGACCACTGGCGACAACATCGATGTACTGTGGAGACCTCACGCCCCACGTGTTGAGCAATTCGGCGGTACGTCCGCCCGGCCTCCCGCATGCCCACTATACGCCCTCGCTCAAAGTCCGTCAACTGCACATACGGTTCACGTCCACGCTGTCGCGGCATGCTACCAGTGTTAAAGACTGCGATGGAGCTCCGTATGCCACGGCAAACTGGCTGACACTGACGGCGGCGGTGCACAAATGCTGCGCAGCTAGCGCCATTCGACGGCCAACACCGCGGTTCCTGGTGTATCCGCTGTGCCGGGCGTGTGATCATTGCTTGTACAGCCCTCTCGCAGTGTCCGGAGCAAGTATGGTGGGTCTGACACACCGGTGTCAATGTGTTCTTTTTTCCATTTCCAGGAGTGTAGTTTACATCCTTGAAAATAATATTTAAATGTCCGTTTAAGTGTTACTGTGTACCTTAATTTCTATCATAGTCGTTTGCTGATTGTTGTTTGGCATATGCTGACAGCTTTGTATAGGCAGCGGATACACGCTGCTGTTCTGCTGGTCCGACGCCTTTTTCCTTCTGCTTAGGTGGCTTTCCCGTCATCGCACGAACCGTTAAGTGTTTGCAGGTCACAAGCGCTTCTGCGGATTTCCCGTTCCAGCCTAAAGTTTATTGTCATTCTTTTGGTATCGTGCTCCAGTGGGGGTGTCGCCGGATTAGGAAATAATTACTCAGTGTTTCTATCATCGTAATGTCCGTGCGGGCGTGTGATGAAAACCTTTGGGGAAACTGAGCACTGAGTTTCTTGATTCCTTAAAAAGTGATTCCCCTAAATCTCTCCAGGCAAATGCCGGGATGGTTCCTTTGAAAGAGCACGGCCGAATTCCTTCCCCCATGCTTCCTTAATCCGATGAGACCGATCACCTCGCTGTTTGGTCTCTTCTCCCAAACAACCAACCAACCAACCAACCTTGAAAAAGAAGGGGTTTAATGGTGATTAGCAGAGTTTCTTGGTTCCTTAGAAAAAAAGGAGTGGTTTAATGGTGATTGGCATTTTAATAGTGTTCAGTAGTGTTTTATTGAAGTAATGAAGCTGATTTATGTGTAACAGGCTTGAGGACAATCAATGAAGTAGTATTGTTTGCTTCGGCTTTTACACGTGGATAGCGTCTGCCAAGCTTAACCATATCTTGCCTATATGTAAGCATTTCAGTGCTTTTTGTTTAACGTTCAAGTCCTATTGTGAGGTTAGTCCACAGTTGTGATGCGAGTCGTGCAGACAGAGTGCCACCGCAGGTCTATTTACTCAACTCTTTGTAACCGGGTCACCATGGTATTGCACAGTGGACATGTTCTTTCAAAACAATATACAATTTTATGTATCATATAAATGTCCTTATGCATTGTGGTATCAGTTCAAAAGCTTTTACTACCTCTATGTCTTTGGCAAGAATCTTGGTAACTGTTAGTTGGCTTATGATAGTATTGTTATTAAACAAAAATACACTACTAACCATTAAAATTGCTACACCTCGAAGATGATGTGCTACAGACGCGAAATTTAACAGTCAGGGAGAAGATACAATGTTATGCAAAAGATTAGCTTTTCAGAGCAATCACACAAGGTTGGAGGCAGTGGCGACAACTACAACGTGCTGACATGAGGAAAGTTACCAACCGATTTCTCATACACAAACAGCACTTGATCGGCGTTGTCTAGTGAAGCGTTGTTGTAATGCTTTGTGTAAGGAGGAGAAATGCGTACCATCACGTTTCCGACTTTGATAAAGGTTGGATTGTAGCCTATCGCGATTGCGGTTTATCGTATCGCGACATTGCTGCTCGCGTTGGTTGAGATCCAATGACTGTTAGCAGAATATAGAATCGGTGTGTTCGGGAGGGTAATACGGAACGCCGTGCTGGATCCCAACGGCCTCGTATCACTGGCAGTCGATATGACAGGCATCTTATCCGCATGGCTGTAACGGATCGTTAAGCCACGTTTCGATCCTTGAGTCAACAGATGGGGACGTCTGCAAGACAACAACCATCTGCACGAACAGTTCGACGACGTTTGCAGCAGCATAAACCATCAGCTCGGAGAACACGGCTGCGGTTACCCTTGACGCCGCATCACCGGCAGGAGCGCCTGCGATGGTGTACTGAACGACGAACCTGGGTGCACGAATGGCAAAACGTCATTTTTTCGGATGAATGCAGGTTCTGTTTACAGCATCATGATGGTCGCATCCGTGTTTGGCCACATCGCGGTGAACGCACATTGGAAGCGTGTATTCGTCCACGCCATGCTGGCGTACCACCCGGCGTGATGGTATGGGGTGCCATTGGTTACACGTCTCGATCGCCTCTTGTTCGCACTGACAACACTTTTAACACTGGACGTTACATTTCAGATGTGTTACGACCCGCGGCTCTACCCTTCATTCGATCCTTGCGATACCCTACATTTCAACAGAATAATGCAGGACTGCATGTTACACGTCCTGTACGGGCCTTTCTGGATACAGAAAGTGTTCGACTGCTTCCGTGGCCAGTACACTCTCCAGATCTCTCACCAATTGAAAACATCTGGTCAATTGTGGGCCAGCAACTTGCTAGTCACAATACGCCAGTCACTACTCTTGATGAACTGTGGTATCGTGTTGAAGCTGCATAAGCAGCTGTACCTGTACACGCCATCCCAGCTCTATTTGACTCAATGCCCAGGCGTGTCAAGGCCGTTATTACGGCCAGAGGTGGTTGTTCTGGGTACTGATTTCTCAGGATCTATGCACCCAAATAATGTGAAAATGTAATCACATGTCAGTTCTAGTATAATATATTCCTCCAATGAATACCAGTTCATCATTTGCTTTTGTTCTTGGTGTAGGAATTTTAATGGCCAGTAGTGTATTTGTTGGAATATGGTAAATGAAGCACCAAGTTGAGCCACACTTCCTAAAATTAATCCTGATTCTTGCTCTGGAGCTCAACTACTTTGCAGTTCAGTTCTGAGTAGAAAATTCAGCAAGTCTTTCCCTTAAACTTTTCTTTTAACTACTGCTACGAATATTTGTACTTTCAACTCATTCATTGGTTTAGTATTCTCTCCAGTTCTCTACATCTCTTCATCAGACCTCTCGTTTATACGTGTATCATGAGCTTGAAGTACTCCTACATGTTATCCGAGCGGTCTTAGGCGATGCAGTCATGGACTGTGCGGCTGGTCCCAGCGGAGGTTCGAGTTGTTGAAAATGACGTTAACATATTTCCTTACTGGTGTTTGCTGGGAGATTGGCGCAAACTGCCAAATCGGGAGCTGGTGGGAAAAAAGTTACATTCCTGGTCTGATGATGGATGTAGAGAGGTCGCTGGTTCTAGAAGCCAAGGCGCTACAAGGTATCCGAGTCCTGACGAGCGATATTCTGATTCTCCTCTACGACCACAGTCCTCCGACTTCGCCACAGCAAATTTTTGAAAGTACAAAGCACAACGGCTTACTAGATGGGGTTTAAGGTTTAGATAGGAGGCATACCGTTGCCATAGCCCCACTAAACCTATTCGTGCCTTACTATCATTTGGTGTGGTATTCATCTGGAGTTTCTAAATTAATTGTTATGTCGTATTGGATTAATTATGTAATGTGCAGCTTGGATTCGAATGCCATCCGTCCACTTGGCTATCTTGTTAGTTGTCATCACCAATTAATTTTATTCTCTCGAATAATGTGATGACAGTACTTCGTAATTAGTTAATATAATAAATAATCAATTTAGGTTTCATTTACATTTTTGTTTGAAGAGGTACGTAGTTCCCTTCAATTCACTGATTTACTCTACTGATACAACGGACAGTTGCGTCATAAGATTATTGCAATATCCCACCTTGTCATTCTGTCTTAGGGCATTTCAAGATAGCGATTGTTACGTAATTTATGGTTTACAGAGGGTCTTAAGGGGAGTGTGCTCGAGTCTGTGCAGGTCCAATACTCTTACAGGTTTCACTGTATCACACACCGTGGGATACTGTAACCAAGTAATAACGCCATAAAAATGTTCTATTGTAATCTAAGCGAAGTTTCTGAAGAAACTAAGAACTTTTAAACAACTTCCGTATGCGGAAGCGAACTCTTCACGGCTTAGATATCAGAGACATTGTGGTACGCTTATTTTCTTTCCAATCTGAAATCTTTTTTTCTCCTTCTTTGTAGCACTACTAAAATTCAGTTCGTTTCACTTCATGCAAAAATCTGCCTTTCTTAACTTTGCCACGCTCGAATGAAACATACCGATATTTCATTAATTAAGCCTTTCTTCCAAGTCAATTACGTTTATGTCGGCCTGAATGCACTTTGGGATTATTAATTCAGTTCGCTCTCGTTCGACGTGATGGAGTAAGCGCCCATGAGCCGCTAATGACGGCGAATTAAAGCCTCTGCTACATCATATACGTCACAAAATTAAGGCATTATCTACTTTCGACACTACGCACATTTTTTCGTAGATTCAGTAGAGGGATCATAAAGGAAATTTTTTACGGAAATTTCACTTCCTGAGTTGTAAAATGGAACAGCAAATTTCTGCAACCCTGTTCTCACACAGTTGTTAGTAGGCACAGACATCTTAACTGGTACTGTCTGGCAATGTGCTAACAAAACAGAAACTTGCGGGGTAGTCCAACTACGCCTCAAGACCTGTGTATGCTGTGGTAGTGGAACTAATACAAAAACAAAGACCGTCTGCGATAGCTGTATGCAGCTCTGGGTCGTTTCTCAGACTGTGACATGACGCAGTAGTTTTAGCAGAGAAAAAAATTAGACGCGATAGAAGCGGCTTTTGAAATAAGTCGGTAATAACTGTTGTGCCTGTTGAGGCTGTTGCGCTAAAATCATCTCTTCGCTGAGGCTCCTACGAATGAGGGGCTGATGCTGCTATGCTCTTTTCTCTGGGAAAGTTTCGCTATATTTGACGAAAAAAAAAATCTAGAAAATCTCCACATGCATATAAGGAGAATGTGTATGACGTATAAAAACTACAGTGAGAGCTATCGGATTGGATAGATTGAAACATTAAAAACACCTCGCTAGTAAGTAGCAGAATTTATGGTTTGGTGGAGTGTAGCCATGTATGGAAGTGAAATATGGACAATAACTAGTTTGGACAAGAAGAGAATAGAAGCTTTCGAAATGTGGTGCTACAGAAGAATACTGAAGATAAGGTGGATAGATCACGTAACTAATGAGGAGGTATTGAATAGGATTGGGGAGAAGAGAAGTTTGTGGCACAACTTGACTAGAAGAAGGGATCGGTTGGTAGGACATGTTTTGAGGCATTAAGGGATCACAAATTTAGCGTTGGAGGGCAGCGTGGAGGGTAAAAATCGTAGAGGGAGACCGAGAGATAATTACACTAAGCAGATTCAGAAGGATGTAGGTTGCAGTAGGTACTGGGGGATGAAGCAGCTTGGACAGGATAGAGTAGCATGGAGAGCTGCATCAAACCAGTCTCAGGACTGAAGACAACAACAACAACAAATAATGATTAGTCCTATGACTCATATTCCAATCACTGCACACGACTATACTGTTTCCGCGTCTTAAATTAATTATTTGTGTAAATGATGAGGATTTCCAGAACTCTGATGCAAGCTGTTCTATCAGATCATATCTCTCGACAAGTTCAGCCATCATTCATCAGAAAAGGAAAATACACTATAAGACAAAGAAAACTGATATTTACACAGGCATCGAAGGAAAATGGAAAATTTTAAACGCTGGTGGTCGATGGATGAATGTGTGGCGATGCAGCACAATTTCACCTCCCGGCTTGCAAGGATAGTAAAGAGGGGACATGTCGATACCAGGACATAAAGGTTTTCTGATTTTCATTCCGAACACTAAGTCCGATAGTAACAATGCCTCGCAGCACGCAGGTGAACAATATATGCACATATCAGCATTTGAGAGAAGACGTACAGTTGGGCTCATAGTGTGCGACAGGAGTTATCCATGAATCGCTTTACGTTTGAACAGGAAGGATGCCATTATTCGACGGTTTTCACAGGAATGGGTAACGTTTGGTCGAACACAGCGTCAAGAAAGAAGCGGTAGACTTAGAGGGACGACAGAACAAGGAGACAGATATATCGTCAGAGATACACACAGAACTTCTGATTCATCATTATTATCGATCTGACGTGCAGCAGGAGTTTCATTTAGCCACAAGGACCATTAAACATCCGGCACACAGAAAGGAAGCTGAGGCCATAGCACCCCTCGAGCTGCCTACGATTGACCTCTGTGCGCCAACAAGCATGTTTGCAGTAGTGCCTGACACACCCATCATGGAATCCCTTTGACTCGAGTGGAATTCTCATCAGCGTAAGTCCCACTTCGAAATGACTACGATGAACAGTGAAGACATGCCTGGAGACGCCCCAAATAGCGGTAGGATGTACAGCTGGTTGTTGCCCTGGTGACGACCAGGAGAGCTCAGGGATGGCAAACTGACTGTCGTCAGTACACGGCCCGACAACATGGAATAATGGTTTAGAGTTGATTTAGTTTCACTGCGGGCCCCTTTTGGCTGTCTTCCGCGGCGCCCTTGCAGAACAGCTGTATGTCGACGGTATTCTACGCCCTCTCTGCTTACCCTTCATGGAAAGCCGTCCTGTGCTTACGTTTCAGTAAGATAATGCCCATCCGCACACTGTGAGAGTTTCTACTGCTTCTCTTCATGCTTGCCAGCAAGATCGCCAGATCTCTCTCAAACTGAGAGTGTTTGGAGCGTTACGAGTTGGACCCTCCAAACAACTAGGGATTAAGATGATCTAACTCGGCATTTGGCAAGAATTTGGCACTATATCATTCAGGAGGACATCCAACTACTCCACAAAACAATGAAAAGCCTTATAACTACTTGCCCAAGGGTCGAAGGTGGACCAACGAGTTATCAGCTTGTTCCATTTGCCATGGCACGTAAGCGATGAGTTCTTGGTAGGCCGCTGGAGGGAACTGGCACCAAGTCTGCACACACAAGTCACCTGATTTCCAAGCTGTTCCCCCCGGAAGGCGACGGATTCGCGACCTCCCGTCGGCATGATAAAGAAGGTATCGGGATTTATCAGAGCGTGCAACTCTCTGTCACTGCGCCAACGTCCAGAGCCGATGGTCACGTGCCCATTTCAGTCGTAGTTGCCGTTATAGTAGCGTTAATATTGGCACTGCATAGATCGTCGGCTGCGGTGGCCCATCGTTCGGAGTGTTCGGTACACTGCGTATTCAGACACACTTGTACTGTGCCCAACATTAATGTCTTGTGTTAATTTCGCCACAGTTCACGCCTGTACTGTTTTACCAGTCTGCCCAGCCTACAATATCCGACATCTGTGACGGGCAGTGGCCGACAAACTCTACGACGTCTGGACGTCATTTCGCCTTTGTTTGATCACGTGTTGAAGACACTTCCCACAGCACTCCTCGAATACCCTACAAGTCGAGCAGTTTCTGAAATGCTCGTGCTGTAACTCAGTGCAGTTAAACTCTACCTTCTGGCAAACTCAGATAGATCGCGTGCCTTCCCCATTCTACACTGATACTACATGCACGATGCGTGTATCTGACCAGCAGTTATTCTTCGCCTGGTAAAGCTGCTGTTGTTTCGATTGGATTATATCAACAGTAGGTCGTGGTCATAATGTTCTGGCTGATCAGTGTAAGTCGTACGGATCGTGATTAAAGAATATAAATATATATTAGAAAATGAAACCTTCATTCGTTGAAAACTTTCGAGGCAGTCTTGAAGACAGAATGAAAGTGTGAACACACGCCAACACATTGAAAAGAGACATACACAATGGCATGCTTCATTGGACCAAGAATATGCGAAGTTTATAATAAAGGTTTCACTTGAAGGTAGTGCCGATGAAAGTTTCAAGACGTCATTGCCTTCGTCACAGGATCGTAAGGACGTTCTAACGATACTGCAAGGCAGTCTGCTGGTACACGTGACGAAAACACAGTTTCATGGTTTAGAATTTCCTGTAAAATACACGCTACTAGCCAGGAAGAAGTATTGTTGGAAGTTAAGACATTTATTCTTGCAACTTACAAATATTAATATAATTATAGATTTTCGCAGTGCCAATGATGTTTAGAAACGTGTTTTTCGAGCAGATCTCCCTCTCAATCTTGGCATATTTCTGTGTCAACAAACTCTGCTCTCCCGCTGTCGAACAGTGAAGCTATCTCACATAGCAGTGCACAACTGAAGCTTAGGGGCAAAGAAGTTGGAATTCACTTAACCATATTCTCATCTGTTCCTTTAGTGCGAATATTTTGGCAGTGCCTTATACATACATAGCTAAGAGAAGCTATAAGTTAAAGTATTTTACTACAACTTTGTTGGTTTAAATACTAATGAATCAAAGCTGAGTAGCACTTGAGCGTTTATCACCGGCCGGTGTGGCCGAGCGGTTCTAGGTGCTACTGTCTGGAACCGCGCGATCGCTCTGGTCGCAGGTTCGAATCCTTTCTCGGGCATGGATGTGTGCGATATCCTTAGATTAGTTACATTTAAGTAGTTCTAAGTTCTAGGGAACTGATGACCTCAGAAATTAGCTACCATAGTGCTCATTTGAGCGTTTATCACAGTAGTCCTATATAAGTGATGTTCGCTCTCCTGCATAATAGACGACACGATGATGATGAATGATATTGAGATATCACTGTAAAATCTTTTCTACTTTCTATAATAATTTCGGCCTTACTTCATTATCAAGTAAAACACTGAATAAAAATTGTATAACAGCTCGGAAAGTGAGGAATATCAAATATTTAACATCGATAAGCCGTTCGAACGTCAGATTAGAAGTTATCGAAATAATACGGCTTACATGTTGACTAAAACTGGACTTCCTTGAGTGAGGTCACAGTGAAGATCTATTTTACTGGGCGTCCCAGGGAGTAGATACGTACAAATTCACCGAAACGTATAGCACACAGGCAGCAAACATGTTTTCCTGCCACGAGGCAGTTTCACCACGGACATGAATACGGCAATTACCAGTGCCCCGGACATGGTCGCATTATAGTATGGAAACTGCTCGTTGAGTGGTAGCCTAAGGGGAACTGCATAGGTTGTAAATCTTCGTAGCATAATTCAACTTTACGGAAATATCGTAGGAACATAAAATCATACATCTTTGGAAAAACTGTGTTATCTGTGAGTACATACGTAAATACATCTTTGGAAGGAGAGTTTTATTTGCAAATACGGGGTGTAAACAACAGGCTTATTGCACGCCAATATGACATCATGCCGAAAGGAATACCCTTCCTCATATAGTGTTTGAAATGAGAAACTTCAATACGTAAGTCCATTATAGAACAATTATAACCAAGGCAGAACACAACCATCTGTCGAATCTTATTATCAGGTGGATCTGATATAGGTATTCGTATTCAAGTACAGGTATATGTAAAGAGGCAGAATACGTCGCTGTGGTCGGCTACCACTGTATACGAAAACTAGTGTCTGTCATATTGATAGATCAATTACTGCTCCTACAGTGGCAGGTTATCAAGATTTAAGTGAGTTCGAACTTAGTGTTATAGCCGGTGCACGAGTGATGAGACACAGCATCATCGAGGTAGCAATGAAGTGGGTATTTCCCGGTACGACCATTTCAAGAGTGTGCCGTGAATATCAGAAATTATTCAGAGCATCAAATCTCCAACATCGCTGCAGCCAGAAAAAGATCCTGCAATAAGGGGACTAACAGCGACTGAAAAGAATCGTTCAACGTGACGGAAGTGCAACCCTTCCGTAAATTGTTGCAGGTTTCAGTGATGGGCCATCAACAAGTGTCTGCGTGAGCACCATTCAATGAAACATCATCGATATGGGCTTTCGGAGCCGAAGAACCACTCATATACTCTTGCTGACTCCACACACAAAGCTTTGCGCCTCGCTTGGCCACATCAATAACGACATTGGACAGTTGATGACTGGAAACATGTTGCCTGGTCGGACGAGAGTCGTTTCAGACTGTATCGAGCCGATGAACGTGTACGGG
The DNA here is from genome assembly GCF_023897955.1 of Schistocerca gregaria. Lineage (NCBI taxonomy): Eukaryota > Metazoa > Arthropoda > Insecta > Orthoptera > Acrididae > Schistocerca > Schistocerca gregaria. Next base: position 353,222,981 of record NC_064926.1, read on the forward strand.
TATGGAGACAACCTCATTAGTCCCTGGAACCTGCATGTCAGCAGGGGACTGTTAAAGCTGGTGGAAACTCTGTATTGGTGTGGGGCGTGTGCAGTTGAAGTGATACTCGACCCATAATTCGTCTAGATACGACTCTGACAGGTGACATGATCGTAAGCATCCTGTCTGATCACCTGCATCCATTCATGTCCATTGTGCATTCCGGTAGACTTGGGCAATTCCAGCAGGACAATGCGACACCCTGCACGTCCAGAATTGCTACCGAGCTGCTCCAGCAACACTCTTCTGAGTTTAAACACTTCCGGTGACCACCAGACTCCCCAGACATGAACATTATTGAGCGTGTCTGCGATGCCTTGCAACATGCTATTCAGTAGAGATCTCCACCTCCTCGTACTCTTAAAGATTAATGGACAGCCCTGCAGGATTCAAGGAGTCACTTCCCTCCAGCACTACTTCAAACATTAGTCAAGTCCATGCCATGTCGTGTTGATGCACTTCTGCTTGCTCTCGGGGGTCCTCCACGATATTAGGCAGGTTTACCAATTTCTTTGGCTCTCCAGTGTACTTGTCATACATAAATATGATACAGAAAATAACTAAAGTTTCCCATATCTATGATATTTAGATATGAATTAGTTCGAGACGTACACCTTGAATAAGAAGTTTTTGGCTTATTTGTCGTGTCACATACGGATAAAAACCTTTGTTTCCGATAATTGCCTCCAACATCGCCGTCTGCCTGACTGTGTTCAAACATGTAGGCCCCTAGTATTATAGGATATTTCATTACTTCCGTTACTCTTCTTATAGAATGGTGTGACATGTTCCTTCTTCCTGGTACAGTTTTTGTCGGGGGGGGGGGGGGGGGGAGATTTACCATACATTATGGTTGGCAGAGGGGCTATCTCAGCCGCAGACCATACGCTGCTATTTAACTGTAGTTACCTTTGGTGAATTTCAGTTACCAGCTTGACGGCTTAATCAATTCCAATTAGAAACCTGTCAGTTTATTCTTCCAGCCTGCCGGAATAGGCTGACAGCAGGGATTCCGCGAATTCCGCTCCCCACTGCGCTCAGCCCCCGGCTAGGAAACGTCACGCTTTTAGCATAGAAATGCGGCCGCCACTTAATTGGCGGGTGGGCCCGTGTTCCTCTGCCTGCAGTGGAACGGCTAATGAAAATTCTTCGGTCTTCCCGACCACGGCAGGGCTCAATCAGTGGACCAACTCACCGCCCCCATACCCCCGAGTCCGCTCTGCTCCGGCGGTCCGCACCGCGATGGAGGAGCAAAAAGCAGAGAGTCAGACCTTTCGACCTCTGCTGTAATGCCAACAGAATGTCATATGAAAGTTCCTGGAGAAATACAGAAATGTGCCTGCGTGGGTGAGGTTTTTTGCTTAGCTTTTTCAACGCTTTAGTTATGACATCATACATAAAATAAATTGAATGTGATAGATGTAAATTAGAATTCTTTGCAATATGATATCCTGGTGTTTCTTTTCAAAGTATCTACTAAGGGTTAATGATAAATTGTAGACTGATTCAAATCTCTGCAAGAACTCTAGAGAGCAACAAACAAACAGAAATTAAAGCATAACTTTTCAGAATTCTAAAACATTGTTATGATTATAGATCTCTTTCTGATGATTTTGTAGAAATTAAGACAGCATTCGTGCATAAAAAGGAAGCATAAGACAGACTGCGGTAATAGCGCTAAGATAATCGCAGTTGAACGCGCAACAGAAATACTTACATCCATAATAAAAAAGCTGAATAAAGCGCACAATACAACTAAAACTAGAAGGAAATTAAGTGTTAGACGTAAAACAAAGACTAGAGAACCTATCATAGGATTCAACAGCTATCTAGAGAGACGATTGGAACCAAGAAGAGGTAGCTATTAAGCCACTATTGATCTAAAAGTTTTATTTGACAGTGTCCGCTTCAAGAAACTCTGCACGATCCTGGGTGGTACACATTCAGAATGGAAAGATACCATAAAAACATTAAAAATATACAGAAGACATAGAGATGAATTGAGAAGTATGTAAAGCAAGAACTAGAAAAGAGATAACCATATTTTAATCTGTAACACGTATCGGGACCAAATATGTGCTCTGAGCTTTATTTATTGGTTGTAAACCGCACATTGAAATTGAGGAACATGCAAATTACTAGGATATTAAGGACATGAGAAGACAGATGCTCCCTATCGGAAATTTAAAAAGGCGTTTTGAGGGTAATATAATCATAGTATGAATAACAAAATCTCAGATGACAAGCAAGTTACTAAGTAAAGAAGTCAATGCTGAAAGTCGGAAGGAATATGCAGAGGTTCTACGCAACGGACACAAACTTGAGGAGAATTTTATAGAGGAGCAAAGGTAGTGAGTAAAGATGAAATGGAATATACGATACTGCGAGAAGAATTTGACGAAATAATGAAGGTCTAAGTGAAGACAAGGCCAATGGTATATACGTAATTCCCTCGGAATTATTAATATACTTAGGAGAGTCAACCATGACAAAACTATTCCACCTGACGTGCAAGACACATGAGACACACTTCAATAAGAATGGTGTAATTCATATTACAAAGAGGGCAGGTGCTGACAAGTGTGAATCCTACCCAATCATGCGATAATTAGTCGAAGTTGAAAGATATTGACACGAATTATTTACACAATAATGAAAGAACTGGCGGAAGCCGACCTCGAGGACGATCATTTTGGGATCCAGAGAAAGGTAGGTGCAAGCGATGCAATACTGACACTGCGACGTATCCTAGAAAACACGTAGAAAAAAGGCAAGCTTTCATGTACAGATTTTTAAATTTTATTTAGAACTCGTAAAAGAAAACATACTGCAGGTGTAAAGTGTGGAAGAATATGAAAGGGAAGATGTACCTAAGAAGGGGGTGAGACTGGACTGCACAATATCCCAGATGTTTTTCAGTCTGTACATTGAGCAGTGAATAAAGGAGATCAGGGACCAATTTGGTAATGGAATTATATTTCACGGAATGGTAATAAGAACTCTAAGTTTCGGGATGACTTTGCAGTTCTGTCAGAGACATCAGTGAATTAAAGAACGCAAAACCCTCACGATTGGCGAAGTTTTACAGAATCCAGAAATGTAGCGTGAAATCCAATGTGAGATCCCTTTAACACTTCCCATAACGAAAAGTGAGACAGAAAATACGCAGAGATTCAGGTCGTACGTAAAATACACCAGCGGAAACACACAATTAATACTTTCACTGCACGATAAAAATGTTGGTGTTGCTGAGGACAATGCCACTAGACCAATGTTATTAAATACGGTTTTCCGAAATTCCTTCACCAAGGGAGATGAAGTAAATATTCCACAATTATAACCAAGAATAACTGCCAAGATCAATAACTTAGAAGTAGACCTCCTCGATGTAGCAAACCAGCCAAATACATAATGAAGGCAAGACCTCCGGTCCTGGTAGTATACCAGTGAAGTTCATCTCAGAGGATGCCGGTACAACAGCTCCATATGAAACAATAATATGCAACGGATCGATAGCCGGAAGATCCGTGCCGTCCGGGGTGGCCGAGCCGTTCTAGGCGCTACAGTCTGGAATCGCGCGACCGCTACGGTCGCATGTTCGAATCCTGCCTCTGGCATGGATGTGTGTGATGTCCTTAGGTTAGTTATGTTTAAGTAGTTCTAAGTTCTAGGGGACTGATTACCTTAGAAGTAGTTCTAAGTTCTAGGGGACTGATTACCTTAGAAGTTAAGTCCCATAGTACTCAGAGCCATTTGAACTATTTTTGGAAGATCCGTACTTAAGGATTGGAAAGTTTCACAACTCACACCAGTATCGAAGACAAGAATGAGTAACTGCCTAAATTACAGACCAATATTGTTAACGTCGAATTCTTTAACTGTGTTCGAACATTATAAGTTATCTCGAAGAAAATGATTTGTAAACAAACAGCCAACACTATTTCAGAAAATATCGTTCTTGCAAGACACAACTAGCTCTTTATTTTCACGAAGTAGTCAGTGCTGCTGACACGGGGTGTCAAACTGGTTCCTTATTTTTTTTTTATTTCCGGAAGAGTGTTGACACGTCAAAAAACAATCGAGCCCCTGGGTAAGACAGCATAATTGCTGAATTAATAAAAACTGGTGGTGAGGCTGTAATAAAGGAACTGCACACATTAATATCAGATACATGGGAAGCAGATACTATGTCGGATAATTGGAAAATTGGAATAATAATCCCCATCTATAGGAAAGAGGCCAGAACAACATTTGAAACCTATAGAGGTATAACACTCCTAAGCACAGCTTATAAGATCTTCACAAGTATATTAAACGAAAGTGTTGCAGAAGACATACCAGGGGAATATCAGCGTGGCTTTCAACCAGATGGAGGGACAACTGATCAAATATTTGTGATAAGTAAAATGAGGGAAAAGTTCTGTGAATATAATATATGTCTGTATTTCCTATTCATCGACTTCAAACAAGCCTTTGACAGCATAAACTGGCAAGGACTAAAGAGAGTACTGAAAGAAGTTGGTATATGTGCTAAACTAATAAGACTAATCGGAATGACAGTGACAGAGACTAGAGAAAAAGTGAAGGTCTTTAGAAGAACAAGTGAAAGCTTTGACATTAATGAAGGTGTGAAGGAAGGTGATAGTGTCTCCACTGTCCTATTCAATACAGCCCTGCGGAGTGTAGTAAATAAAATCAACAGAAAACTAACCAGATATGTGCATTTGCTGATGACATTGCTATAGTAGGAAGAAATATCAATACACTCCTAGAAACATACCGGGCAATGGAAACAGAAGCCTTAAAAATTGGCCTCATAATAAATGAAAACAAAAGAAAAATATGGTAATGTCACAATCAGAGGCCAGAAGAACCCCTAAAAATCCTAAAATTCAATGGAAAATTCTTCAAAGAGCGTCCTCTTTTAAGTACCTCGAAGCCCTAATAACAAGTAGTAACAGTATTGGAAAGGCTATAAGGGAAAGAATACAAGCAGTAAACAGAGCCTACTTTGCAAATATGCAACTTTTCAAAATACTCTTGTTACAAGAAAAACAAAATTGCTAAAATATAATTCCGTATTTCGCCCAGTTATCAGGTATAGACGTTGACACAACACGATAAAAATGCACTAAGAACCATCGAGCGGAAAATACTACGCAAAATCTATGGGCCTATAAGGGACGAAGAAGGCTGCAGAATACGCTACAGTGCCGAATTACAAGAGTTAATACAAGGCAAACACATAGTAAAATTTGTGAACTCAGAGCAAATACGATTGCTAGGACACTTGGAGAGAATGGTAGAGGATATAATTCCAAAGAAAATGATGAAAGGTGTGACCCATTCAGCTAGGCGAAAAGGGAGACCTAGAAGAGGATGGATCGACGAGGTAATAACAAATATCAGCAGTATGGCAGTCCGCGGGTGGAGAAGAGCAGCAAATAATCGAGAAGTGTGGAGGAAGATTGTTGAAGAAGCCAAGGCACCCAAAGGGCTGTAGCGCTACTGAAGAAGACGAAGAAGAAGAAGAAGAGTGATGATACTGTACCTCACAGTCGCCTCCCAATCAAACTGCGTGCCTATGGTCTACCGTCTCAGTTGTGCCACTAGATTCTTCATTAGCTTCCGGAAAGGACACAGTTCGTAGCAACTGACGAAAAGCCTACGACTAAAACGGAAGCAATATCTGGCGTCCCCCAAGGAAGTGTTATAGGTCTCTGGTGTTCCTGACCTACATAACGATTTAGGAGACAATATGAGTAACAGTCTTACATTGTATGCAGATAATGCTGTCATTTACCATCTTATAAAGTCCTAAAATGATCAAAAAAATTGCTAACTGGTTTAAACAAGATATCTGTCTGTGAAAAGTCTAAGGTTATACACATGAGTTCCAAAAAGAATCAGCTAAATTTCAGTTACTTGATAAATCACAAAAATCTAAAATCCGTAAATTCAAATAAATACTTAGGGATTGTAATTAAAAACCATCTTAACTGGAACGACCATATAAGAGACGTTGGTAACCCAAACCAAAGACTATGCTGTATGGGCAGAGCGCAGAGAAAATGCAACAGATCTATTAAAGAGACAGCCTATACTACGCTCGTACGACCTCTTCTGTAGCAGTGCTATGCTGCGTGGGATCTGCATCAGATGGTACCGACGGACGACATCGAAAGAGTTCAAACAAATTTAGATCGTTTTGTACTATCTTGAAATAGGCGAGAGAATGCCACGAATATGCTAGATGAATTAGGAAGACTACCATTACAACAAAGGAATTTTTCACTGTGGCAGGATCCTCTCATGAAATTTCTAACACCAACTTTTTCCTCAGTGTGTGTAAGCATTTGTTGCCGCCCACCTACATAGGAAGGAATGATCACCTTAAGAAAATAAGAGAAATGAGAGCTAGCACAGGAAGATTTATGTGTTTCTTTTTCCCGCACGTTGTATGATAGTGGAACGGTAGATAGATAGCTTGAAGGTGGTTCGACTAACCCTCTGCCACGCATGTAATTGTGAACAGCAAAGTAATCACCTAGATGTAGATGTAAATGAATGGATTTTGAAGAAGTTTTGAATGGAATGGATAGTATGTTGAAAAGAGTTTGTTAGATTAACATCAATAAAACCAAAACAAGGAAATGGAATCTAATGGAATTAAAAGAGGAGATGCTGAGGAAGTAGAGTGGGAAGTAAAAAAAAATCAATAGATGTGTTTTGCTACTTGCACAATGAAATAACTGATGACGGGGAGGTAGAGAGGATATCAAATCAATACCGGCAATCATTTCTGAAAAAGACGACGTTTTTAACACCTAATATCGACATTAGTGGTAATAAGTCTTTTCTGTGGTTGTGTATTTGTAGTGTAGCCTTATGTGTTATTGAAACGTGGATAACAAGGAGTTCAAACAAAAAGAAAACAGAATCTTTTAAAGGGAAATGGGCGTAATTCATCGTTGGCCCGGAGGCCCCATCTGGGGAAGTTCTGCAGCCAAGTGCAAGCATTATTTCTGTCGACGCCACATTGGGCGACTTGCGCGGCGGTGATAAGGATGAAATGATGATGAGGACAACACAACACCCAGTCCCCGATCGGAGGAAATCTCCAACGCGGCCGGGAATCGAAGCGGGTCCCGCTCGTATGGGAGGCGAGGACGTTACAAACCAGCTACACAGGTGGTGCTCTACGAAAGGCTGAACGTCAGATGGGTAGATCGAATAAGAAACGAAGATAAACTGGAGCGTGTTTTACGGCGCAACTTTATAAAACAGGAGATGGGTTGATAGGACAAATCACGAGGCATCGAGGAAGTGTCAGATTGGTAGTGGACAGTAATGCTGCGGTAAAAACTGTAGTGGGAGACCAAGGTCCGAATTGAGAAAGCAGGTTCAAATGGATGTAGGTTGTGCTGGTTAGGCACAGATGAAGAAGCTTGCGAAGGATAGACTAGCATAGAGAGCTCCATCGAACCAGTTTCCAGTCAGATGACAATAGTAACAAAAGTGTAAAATTAGGCTCATGGCAGCAGTGTAGGAAGGCCATTTCATTTCCGGAATGTATTTTCTAGGAGTCAGTGGCTTGCAGACGCCGCTTTGTGACACAATCTATTGTCATGCGGATAGAAACATTTACCTTCTCGAAATGTTCCTCTACAGTACGCAGTACACATTGCTGCAAAATATGTTCGCATTCTTACACACATGGTGTTTACCTATACACAATGACGAGACGACACCATAACCATGAAGCAATCGGTATTGTAATTGTAAACTGTCGAAGCTGCATTGGTAAAGTACCGGAACTTCATACGCTGGTAGAAAGCACCGAAGCTGAAATCGTTATAGGTACAGAAAGCTGGCTGAAGCCAGAGATAAATTCTGCCGAAATTTTTACAAAGGAACAGACAGTGTTTAGAAAGGATAGATTGCATGCAACCGGTGGTGGAGTGTTCGTCGCTGATAGTAGTAGTTTATGCTGTAGTGAAGTAGAAGTGGATAGTTCCTGTGAATTATTATGGGTGGAGGTTACACTCAACAACCGAGCTAAGTTAATAATTGGCTCCTTTTACCGACCTCCCGACTCAGCAGCATTACTGGCAGCACAACTGAGAGAAAATTTGGAATACATTTCACATACATTTTCTCAGCATGTTATAGTCTTAGGTGGAGATTTTAATTTACCAGATATAGACTGGGACACTCAGATGTTCAGGACGGGTGGTAGGGACAGAGCATCAAGAAAATTACCTCGAGCAATTAAACAGAGAACCGATTCGTGGAGATAACATCTTGGACCTACTGATAACAAACAGACCCGAACTTTTCGACTCTGTATGTGCAGAACAGGGAATAAGTGATCATAAGGCCGTTCCAACATCCCTGAATATGGAAGTTAATAGGAATATAAATACAGGGGGGAAGGTTTATCTGTTTAGCAAGAGTAATAGAAGGCAGATTTCAGACTACCTAACAGATCAAAACGATAATTTCTGTTCCGACACTGGCAATGTTGAGTGTTTATGGAAAAAGTTCAAGGCAATCGCAAAATGCGTTTTAGACAGATACGTGCCGAGTAAAACTGTGAGGGACGGGAAAAACCCATCGTGGTACAACAACAAAGTTACGAAACTACTGCGAAAGCAAAGAGAGCTTCACTCCAAGTTTAAACGCACCCAAAACCTCTCAGACAAACAGAAGCTAAACGATGTCAAAGTTAGCGTAAGGAGGGCTATGCGTGATGCGTTCAGTGAATTCGAAAGTAAAATTCTATGTACCGACTTGACAGAAAATCCTAGGAAGTTCTAGTCTTACGTTAAATCACTAAGTGGCTCGAAACAGCATATCCAGACACTCCGGGATGATGATGGCATTGAAACAGAGGATGACACGCGTAAAGCTGAAATACTAAACACCTTTTTCCAAAGCTGTTTCACAGAGGAAGACCGCACTGCAGTTCCTTCTCTAAATCCTCGCACGAACGAAAAAATTGCTGACATCGAAATAAGTGTCCAAGGAATAGAAAAGCAACTGGAATCACTCAACAGAGGAAATACCACTGGACCTGACGGGATACCAATTCGATTCAACACAGAGAACGCGAAATAACTTGCCCCCCTACTAACAGCCGTGTACCGCAAGTCTCTAAAGGAACGGAAGGTTCCAAATGATTGGAAAAGAGCGCAGGTAGTTTCAGTCTTGAAGAAGGGTCGTCGAGCAGATGCGCAAAACTATAGACCTATATCTCTGACGTCGATCTGTTGTAGAATTTTAGAACATGATTTTTGCTCGAGTATCACGTCGTTTTTGGAAACCCGGAATCTACTCTGTAGGAATCAGCATGGATATCGGAAACAGCGATCGTGTGAGACCCAACTCGCTTTATTTGTTCATGAGACCCAGATACAGGCTCTCAGGTAGATGCTATTTCCTTGACTTCCAGAAGGCGTTCGATACAGTTCCGCACTGTCGCCTGATATACAAAGTAATAGCCTACGGAATATCAGACGAGCTGTGTGGCTGGATTGAAGAGTTTCTAGCAAACAGAACACAGAATGTTGTTATCAATGGAGAGACGTCTACAGACGTTAAAGTAACCTCTGGCGTGCCACAGGGGAGTGTTATGGGACCATTGCTTTTCACAATATATATAAATAACCTAGTAGATAGTGTCGGAAGTTCCATGCGGCTTTTCGCGGATGATGCTGTAGTATACAGAGAAGTTGCAGCATTAGAAAATTGTAGCGAAATGCAGGAAGATCTCCAGCGGATAGGCACTTGGTGCAGAGAGTGGCAACTGACCCTTAACACAGACAAATGTAATTTATTGCGAATACATAAAAAGAAGGATCCTTTATTGTACGATTATATGATAGCGGAACAAACACTGGTAGCAGCTACTTCTTTAAAATATCTGGGAGTATGCGTGCGGAACGATTTGAGGTGGAATTATCATATAAAATTAATTGTTGGTGAGGCGGGTACCAGGGTGAGATTCATTGGGAGAGTCCTTAGAAAATGTAGTCCATCAACAAAGGAGGTGGCTTACAAAACACTCGTTCGACCTATACTTGAGTATTGCTCATCAGTGTGTGGGATCCGTACCAGATAGAGTTGACGGAGGAGATAGAGAAGATCCAAAAAAGAGCGGCGCGTTTCGTCACAGGGTTATTTGGTAGCCGTGATAGCGTTACGAAGATGTTTAGCAAATTCAAGTGGCAGTCTCTGCTAGACAGGCGCTCTGCATCGCGGTGTAGCTTGCTTGCCAGGTTTCGAGAGGGTGCGTTTCTGGATGAGGTATCGAACATATTTCTTCCCCCTACTTATACCTCCCGAGGAGATCACGAATGTAAAATTAGTGAGGTTAGAGCGCGCACGGAGGCTTTCAGACAGTCGTTCTTCCCGCGAACCATACGCGACTGGAACAGGAAAGGGAGGTAATGACAGTGACACGTAAAGTGCCCTCCGCCACACATCGTTGGGTGGCTTGCGGAGTATAAATGTAGATGTAGATGAAAGTCAACCGAATACCCTAAGTCCACCTGTTCCATAGTTCACTGTTACCACTGCACATGTGGTAGGAAACCTTCTCCAAGCATTCGTCCAGCCCAAACATTTCCATTGCCTTCCCGCATGATGTAGTATGATTCATCACTTTGAATTATTCGCCTCAAGTCATTTAATATCCAGTGGTGTCGGTCTTTACACCAATAGTGGTATAGAATTGAGTACAGAAATGTGTGACTTCCGTTGAGCTGGTCAACCATCGTACCCCTGTACCCCCTACGCACAATCATTGTGGTAGCTTCACAGATGGTAGCACTTTGAAACGCACAAGTTATTCCTTCCACTGATTTTACGTAAATCTTAGATTCACCATGTGCAGTGATCTACTGTGCCAGCCCGTCGGTAGATGATGTCTGACTGGTCTTGCTTTAGCTTCATTTAGTTTCTCTGGTTGTTCCACCGCATTTGCACGTCAGTATCACATCACCAATAGTCGGTTTAGGCAGCTTTAGAAAGGCTGAAAGGCCCCAATAACCAGTCCGCGTTAGAATCACTGGGCCCTCTTGACTGAATCATTCTGCTGTTACAGCTTTCCTGCTGACAACACAATAAACCCCCCACCCCCATCTTCCTTTTAAACTGGCGGTTCCGTTTCTCGTGACATTTAGTGGTTAATTTCCCGTTAGCTAGGGATGTCCGAATACATTTCTGCAGAGGCCAGCATATTCATACACGATGGTGTTTCTGTGGGCGGTGTCTATTAGATGTAGGTCACAGTAAGAATCACTTATAAATAACGGATACTATCGAATGCCAATTGTTATGACAAATAGCGCTGCCATATTTTCGCTACACTGCTCGCACACTTAAAAATTAGTAAGACTTGTTACAAATTCTGTTTATCACAATCACGGAAATGTGTTCTGAAAGGTAGATGGAAAGTGACTGCAACCTTAGAGACTGTTACAACCTAACAGCATCGTACAGGTGTATTATGCATTGGTACCCGAAACCTTCAGCATAATGTACTAACGAAAGTTACGAATTTTTAACATCTACCAACTAAATGTACCTACTAAATGCTGCTAAACTGTAACACTACGTATAGTTCCAACGTTGCAATCGATTTTGTGTTAAACTGCGACATCGCTGGTAATAACCATGATATTTTTGTGTGCAATTATCGCTGTCGTCCGGCCGTCCCAGACAATGTAAAATATGAAAAGGACCACTTTCATGCTGTTGTTCGTGTGAGTGGTCATCGTGTTCGTTCCAACAATGTTTTTGTACAAGAAGGCCGCCGTGTGCGTGTGCGTTAACGTCTGCTCTGGTCTTAACACTTATTTACGGTGGCAAGGGAAATCTCCTAACTTTCGGCTTGGTTGGTGAGTGCACGTATTGCCATTGATGCCGCTGTAAGTGGGTGCTGTCCGAGCGATTCATACTGTGAGGTCGGCGACCACAGAAACGGCAGACACGTCAGCATAAATGGAGTCCGTTTGTGACTAGCAACAAGCAATGTGGCAACAGGGCCGCGAACGTTGTTAAACCGGCGTGTGACTTTTTTGTGCCCCATATTTTCTTTTACTATGCTACAGCCAAATAGACTAGAAATTTACTATGTTTTGGAAAAATAGAAATGGCTTTCGTTCCAAACATTTTAGGCTGTGAGGAACTTGGGATGCGTGTTTTGTGCCTCTCTGATTGCGCATTCTCCATATCCACGTGAAAGCGTGAATACTGAAAAAGCTACTTGGTCTCTGCAAGCGGCAGCCACCGCTAGTTCTTCTAGCGACAGCGGATCACCAAATATAGTAATCACCGTTACTTAGAAGGAAAACAGAATAGAAGCACACCGAGCGGCAGTGAAACAGATGCTATAAGACGATGTACCTCTGCTAAAATGGCATCGTCGGCAGCACCTTCAGATGCGTCGACTACGGAAACGATCGACGTAATAGACAATTTTCATAAGGAATTTCAAAACGAACTGAGACATGAAAGGACCTTACCAGCTACTCAAGCAGTAAAGAAAAAAATTGGGGCAGTCGTCAACAGTGAAGCAAAATCGAAAGGGCAGCATGAGGAGCTAAGAAAATAAAATGAGCGTTTACGCAAAGAATTAGCTAACACCAATTTACCAGATGCGCTGAAACGAATTCATCGTCTGTAATCAAAAACAACCCATCTCAAAATACAAAATGAAAGATTAGGAACAGAAAACAAGTCAACTGCGCTGTCCTTTGCGAGCGTTGCGGCTGCATGCCCAGCTTCAAACCTGATGGGCAAATTGGAAGAAACCATACAACAAGACAAATCCAAACAGTCAAATGGTTCAAATGGATCTGAGCACTATGGGACTTAACATCTGTGGTCATCAGTCCCCTAGAACTTAGAACTACTTAAACCTAACTAACCTAAGGACATCACACACATCCATGCCGGAGGCAGGATTCGAACCTGCGACCATAGCAGTCGCGCTGTCGCGGACTGAGCGCCTAGAACCGCTCGGCCACAGCGGCCGGCTCAAAACAGTCGAGCGTTCTCTTTTTCAGATAGGAAAACAGTCGAGGAGCCGAGGCCATACGTGAAACAACCAGTAAAACAATCACAGACAAAACAAAGTAAAAATAATAGAAATCAGCTCCACAGCAAACACTGTCGTCTCGGAAACGGAAACATAAGCAACTGAAAGAAAAATCATCGAAAAGGCAGCCCAACTAAAAGGTACTAGATGAGAAGAACCGAGGAAAATCCGACCACTCCTGCGGTTGTATCAGAAAATCATAGAAAATGTTGCCGAACTAAAAGATATTATACGTGAAGTGCCGAGGAAGATCCGACCACTCCCTGACTTGTATCAGATCGCTACTACTCTAACTGATCACAATTTCCTGGTGGAACTACAAATATCAAAGAAAGTTTTGTATCACCCAGTTCCCATAACTCCTGAGGATACACGCTGACTATGGATATTGTATCACAGACACAGTCACTTTGTTCAGAGATGTCACTAAACCCTCCCAAAGATGTAAAACACCATGCATAAGTAGTACCTATTAGACGGAGGGGTCCGACAGCCCATCAGTTCTAGTCCTTCCACCAGAAAGGAGGTACAAGGCTCTTCTCGTCAGTAGTTCAACCATGACTAGACGGTCAATACCGCAGTTCGATCGCTACCTCATTGTCACTTTGTGCCAGGAAGGTCCTTAACAATGGAAGTGTTCCGGCATCTCGGAATGACCCAAAGCGATGTTTTTCGGACATGGAGGAGATACAGAGAGACCGGAAGTGTCGATTACATGCCTCACTCAGGCAGCCCAATAGCTACTTCTGCACTAGATGACCGCTGCCAATGGATTATAGCTCGGAGGAACCCTCACAGCAACGCCGCCATGTTGAATAATGCTTTCCGTACAGCCACAGGACGTCCTGTTACGACTCAAACTGTGTGCAGTGGGCTGCATGATGCACAACTTCACTCCTGACGGTCCATATTTGCAACCAAGACATATGCAGCGCGGCACAGATGGACCCAACAACATGCCGAATGGACCGCTCAGGATCGGCATCACGTTCTCTTGACCGATGAATGACGCCTATGCAGACAATCGTCGGAGACGTGTTTGGAGGCATCTGGATCAGGCTGGACGCCTTAAACACAGTCTCCAACGAGTGCATCAAGGTGGAGGTTCCCTGGTGTTTTGGGGTGGCATTATGATGTGGGGCCGAAGTACGCCGCTGGTGATTACGGAAGATGCCGTAGCGTCTGTACGATACGTGAATGCCATTCTCTGGCCGATAGTGCAACCATATCGGCAGCATATTGGCGAGGAATTCGTCTCCCTGGACGACAATTAGCGCACGCATCGTGCACATGTTGAGAATGACTTGCTTCAGGATAACGACATCGCTCGACTAGAGTGGCCAGCATGTTCTCCTGACATGCATCTTATCGAACATGCCCGGGATAGATTGAAAAGGGCTGTTATATGGACGACGTGACCCACCATCCACTCTGAGGGATCTACGCCGAATCGCCGTTTAACAGTGGGACAATCTGGACCAACAGTGCCTTGATGAACTTGTGGATAGTATGCCACGACGAATACAGGCGTCAATGTAAGAGTACGTGCTACTGGGTATTAAAGGTACCGTTGTGTACACCAATCTCGACCACCACCTCTGAAGGTCTCGCTGTGTGATGGTAGAACGTGCAATGTGTGGTTTTCATAAGCAACAAAATGGCGCAAATGATGTTCATGTTGATCTCTATTTCAGCTTTCTGTACAGGTTCCGGAACTCTCAGAACCGAGGTGATGGAATACCTTTTTTGATGTGTGTATTTGAGATGAACATAAGCGAACACATCTTTAAAGAAAAGTTCTACAAGGAAGTCAAAGTAAAGTTAAAACAGTCCTAAAAGGTAAACCAACAGTTAATAACGTCCTGGAAATCACTCCGAGGGCTCATTTTCTGCTGCAGCAAAGGGAAAGAACTTATATCCAGTTCGAGTCCTTATACATCAAAGATTTTTTTTACGTTCGGGAATGCTTCAACTGCTAGGGCCTAGGTCACCCGCTAAAACGTTGCAATAAAGATGCAGTGGAAAAAGTGAGAATCCAGGCCACAAGAAGTCAGAGTGGCGAGAGGAAGCCACAGTTGTATGTATACCATGCAAATACAGAAACAGGATATGTGAGAATGCAGCGGGACCCGACTGCCGTACCTACTGGTAGTTGTACGAGAGGCAAATAGAGCGCACTCCTTATAATATTACCGAAAACGTTTACTACCGTGGAGTACAGTTACAACTGTCAGACACCAAATCCCTTCTTAAATACAGTTATAAGTATGGAAAGGAACCATACATGCAAGGGCAAACGAAAGTCTTTGTCAACTAAAAGGAGAGATTGGCCGCGTGCAGTCGCTCAGCAACACAATGTGTGTATAGCACGATTAATAGATCTAGAAATGAACAACTTTACATCGCTACAATCTAATGACATAACACAGCAAAAATATTTTAACATCACTGATTACGTAGGTGACATATGTGTGCAGGAAGGAAGCCAGACAAAACACAAAATATTCCAGTTCGCAATCTACCAGATCGGACTTCTCCTAAGAGCGGAAGAGATTGAAGAGGACGTTTTCTACCCATGCAATGGGGAATGTAACAAAACAAACAGGAAAAAAACAGAAAATGATGCTCTTGGGCGCCTCAGTGATACTAACACACGTTCATCTCACAACACCGAAAAACTAGGAACAGATAGCCATATTGACAAAACAGTACACGAAACACGAAAAGATAAAATACCTGTTCACTAGGTCAAAACACATCATTAAATGAATATGACTCTGCCAAATACGTACAATGCATAAAGCCCACACGTTTCACATATTGTGGCAGCGTATACAGCACACACACAGGGAGATAGTATCAAAGAAAACACTGAGTTGGCAAATAACCTAGAGATGGACAAACAGTATTGCAGCATTCCAAAAACATACTGAATGTTCAGTGCTAAATATAAACAGTCTACCTAATAATACAGTCAAAAATACTTTATCCACGCACAATTCCAATTATACACAAACAATAGAGGAAGACAAACGTCGGGATGTTTCCACAGGACACACACAGAAACCCCAAACAACACAGTAATAACGTAAATGATTATGATAGTCTTGAGAGTAACTTACGCACAAGTAGGTTATAAAATAGAGAAATTTTCCAGATTGCTCTGCGTCTGGTGATACGCCTCAATCACCCGGAGGGCTAAAAACTTTTTTCCCTATAAAAGAGCAGACAAACAGAATGATACTTAGGAGACAGAACCTGCCAACTGTCCATCGTGAGCTCTGCAGTCTCTTGGGACGAGCATGCGCACAAAGAGGTGAAGGTTTAAACATAGATAAAGTTTATAAGCACCTCGTCAGTGTGCATGGGTGCATTCGTTACGATCCTAAGGAGACACCCCAGGGCCCTGCCTTTACTAGATACCCCATGCTGTGAAGATCTTACAAGTGAACTGCAATAGGAGCACATTGGTTGGAATGGAACTGGGTATACTTCTGATCGAAACACAGGCGGATATAATCTGTCTACAAGAGCCATATTTAGGTGGACAGTTACCGGGACTCAGAATGCCAAGCCTGCAATTGTAATAACGAACATAAATTACAAAGTCACAAAAATAACGCAACCTTGTGCTAGTTACAGCTGAAATTACGCATGGACGAGAATCTTGGATTATCACATCCATTTCAACACAGTATTCGTATGACACAGTGCGTTTCGGTGGCCAGATAAGCGATATAGCAAAAGCTTCGAGGAACGAAAGATTACTCGTACTTAGTGACATCAATGCACGGTTAACTCTGTGGCATGCAGACAGATCTGTTCTAAAGAAAACCGCGCGGGATCCGGCGGAAGTTCTAGTCCTCCCTCGGCCATGGGTGTGTGTGTTTCTCCTTAGGATAATTTAGGTTAAAGAAGTGTGTAAGCTTAGGAACTGATGACCTTAGCAGTTAAGCCCCATAAGATTTCACACGCATTTGAACATCTTTTTTTTTTCTAAACAATGCTTGACAAACACCTACATACTGCTACAATGCTGTAGCATCCAGCAATATTGACATCCCACTAGCAAAAGCGATGTCGATTATATATGTTAACAAATAGGAAATACTAGAAAGTGCCACACACAGTGACCACAAGGCCAAAAACGAACAAACAAACTTCACATTACAAGAACTACGACTGCTCCTAAATAAGACTGACTGGCGAAAATTAAGGGAAGTGCTGGAAGAATTTTCCCTCCATACAGTCAATGGTAGCATAGCCAATAAAGCTCGTATTCCGACGAACCTACTTCCAAAAGTACCACTATCACTTATCCCATTGACCGATTATGTACCGTAACAGAAATTTCCCAGGACAACTGAGTTAAAAGAACTAAAGGAAGACGCTAGAAACAAAAGGATACATTACCAGCAAGCAAAAACAGCATAAGAGAGGGCGGTAAGATGGGAACTACACCAAGATGCAAAGCAAAAATATAAAAACGAATTATACGACACCAGATCGGATTACTGTAACAATTTCATCAAAAGTATACGTGGTTCGAACCATTTAAACTTCTATCAGGTAAGGCAAAGACGCTGACAGTACTGTCAAGGGGAGACGAGGCTCGAGGCCACCTACCGAGAGTCAGCTCACTCTTACAGCGCGGTTAAGTTGAGGAACCTGTTGTAGTAACAAATAGTACTGTCATTTCTTATACACAAATCACGTAAAGCTAATGTCACAACATACATACATACATGGCTATAGTGCAACAGGAAATGCTAAATCAGGTGAGACAGGCTCAAAGTGTTTACCCAAGCCATCTCGCTTGAAATTGCCAGGTAAAGGGATCGCTTTTGTCGTCTAAATCTTTCCATTCGTGTATTTCTTCTTAAGATTAGTATTTTCTCCAATTGTATTTTATGTATGTCGCATATTTTCTGTGTCTTTTCATTCATTAATTAACAACTTTATTTTTAAAAAGTAATAAAATTTTGAAAACCGTCTAGTTTTTAGTAGCAAATGACCTATTATACTTACCATGTTGGTGGGTCACTCTGTAATGTTAATAAATACATAATAATTAAAAACTAATAATACAAACAGGAAATTTGTGGTAAGTTCCCGTAGGACCAAACTGCAGAGGTCATCGGTCCCTAGGCCTACACTCTATTTAATCTAGCTTAAACTAACTTACACTAGGGACAACACACACACCCATGCCGGAGTGAGGACTCGAACCTCCGACAGGAGTAGCCGCGCGATCCGTGGCTAGGCGCCCAAGACCGCACGGCTACCCCGCGCAGCTACTAATAATACAGAAAGAGCCTCAGAGTTGTAAAAAAAGAATACTGCATCAGATATGCGAATTTCGTGCTGTATTTGTGAAATGTGAACATTACAACACGGAAATCAACTACTGGCACAGAATTTCTGTTTGCGTTTTTCAATGTTTCTCTTTGATGACAAACAATCATATTTCCAATATTATCTTGAGAATACTAGATAGTTGGAATATTGTGATACATCTTTCTTGGAAACTGGTGAAAGCAGTTTTAAAAATTATGAAATCAGACTAGCTGATAATGTTAGGCAGGACTTTACAATGTAAAATATAAAGAGATACAGTCTGAATGGTGTTAGCATCTGTGGTACACGAGAGAGCTACAGTCTGACTAAAACTACTTGCTAGCTCACAGTTCCACGCGTCGGACCAGGTTTCCTCCATTGAGAGTGCTCAACGTCACGGCCGAACTAGTAGCCGTTGCCAAAGTGCCACAAAAAATTGTTAGTTCAATTCCAAATCCTTGAGTGTTTCTGTCTTCATGAAGTGTTTGGATAGCGAACCCTGTTTCTCGTACTTCAACATACTTTTATATTGGATTTCAACAGACTTGATTACCACATCATACACACACACACACACACACACACACACACACACACACACACACACACGCACACACATAGTGATGGTAACGAATTACGCACGTTCCACACACAGCTTATAATCCTGGAGACGAACATTTGGTACAGGCAGCTCAGTAGTGCTGTTCCGTTGCCTAGCAACCGGAGGTAGCCAGCCAACAGGGAACTGGACCTGAGCACGTACCTTGAACTACGTTGCTGCTCGGCAAACTTACTGCAAGCGTGTCTGAAACGTTATCAGTGTCTCACGTGCGACCGATACCGTATTTCGTCGTTTGTCTTAGTAGTTCAGTCAGTAGTTTATTTCGTTTTGTTATGTTTAGTGTTTATTTACTTTTGTTTCATTTTAAACAATGTCCAGAGTAGGACCAGTTCAACAACTGATGTGAGCGGAGAAAGCAATGTTTGCCACACACCGAGACCCGCTGATTCGGATATTTGGTCTAATTTGAGAAAGAAACGAAAAAAAGATGAACCCTTTTTTTCTTGGTCCTCAGGTTGTTAAGAGGATTGCAACAGCACTGAAAATAAGGAATGAGTGTTGTAACGATAGGGGAGGAACAGATTGAGAGAGAGAGGGTCATACAGGTTGTTGTACACACCAGGAAAGAAGCGGACGAGGAAGAAGCAGGTGACAGCTTACCACGATTTCGAGGAAGACCCTATTCAAATGGCTCTGAGCACTATGGGACTTAACTTTTGAGGTCATCAGTTCCCTAGAACTTAGAACTACTTAAACTTAACTAACCTAAGGACATCACACACATCCATGCCCGAGGCAGGATTCGAACATGCGACCGTACCGTCCGCGTGGTTCTAGACTGTAGAGCCTAGAACCGCTCGGCCACCCTGGCCGGCAGACCCTATTCGTCATGGTATATATAAAAGAAAGGGACAGCCCATTCTATTTAAATTACTCGTAGCGCTTTAGAAAGACGACCTTGTAAAGGGAAGGAAATTTTCATATCGTACTGTGCTGAAAGACACAGCCTTTAGCTATTCATTGTTTAACTGACCGCCGGCCCCTGTGGCCGAGCGGTTCTAGACGCTTCAGTGCGGAACCGCGCTGCTGCTACGGTTGCAGGTTCGAATATTGCCTCGGGCATGGATGTCAGTGATGTCCTTAGGTTAGTTAGGTTTCAGTAGTTCTAAGTCTAGGGGACTGATGACCTTAGATGTTAAGTCCCATAGTGCTTAGAGCCATTTTAACCTTTTAACTGACCAAATATACTAATGTCATGGACAAAGTTTGTTGCATGGTGGTACAGATTTCTGTGTATTAACATGGATGTGAGCTTCGAATATACAATTCTTATACACTGGCATTAATCCTAATGCCAAGCATACATTATGTAGCGACTGTAATGGTGGAACGCGTGAGGGGTTCATGGCAATGCCTATTGGTTTACGTGCATGCACAAGGGACAGTTTTGTACCAGACAGCTTGTCAAAGATAAACTGTACTTGAATAAAACAACAAATAGCTTTTAAGTGATGATTTAATCGCGAGTGGTATGCCTGGATTAAAGCAGTTTCTTCGGGTGGCTCTACATGGAAAGGAAAGAAGCCTTCTGATTTTTACACTTAAAAAATTATTATAGGAAAGCCAGTAAAAGTAAACCTAAATAAAAGCGCTTATAGTAGTGCAACATAGACAGCACACAGAGAGTCACACAACGTTTGAATTCACTAAATCCAACCCCATGAAGAGGAAAGTTGTCAACAAATAATAATCGACAAAACACTATGTCGAATAGTGCAGATGATGAGGCACTAAGGCAGAAAGAACAGTAGTCAATGTTACATATGTAATACAAGGAGCATAAAATGTATATATTCTCTCAGTTTGTTCTATATTGCCAGTTTTTTTTTTTTTTTTTTTTTTTTTTTTTTTTTTTTTTTTTTTTTTTTACATGGGGCACCACAGCCTCTGACTGACTGAACACGCTGAGCTTGGACACTCACGTTATTTTAAGCGGTTCGTTAATCTGTCTTTGTGGTTCATAGGTTTAACTTTAAAAGTGGGGTCCCCTATTATCCTATTATCTGACGTTTATTCTCAGTTTTTAATAGTTTTTGGTGTCTTAAATCAAGTTTACAATCTTATAAGGCTTTCAATAAGATTGTCATTCATCTGCACTTATTTAGGACATGGATGCACAGGTGTGTTCAACAGCTCAATTAGCTCCTCGCTTCCCCCCTTTTAATGTTTCATAACGGGGCTGGTTATGGGTTACGTTTCTGATACAGTCGCTCCACTGATGCTACCTTATTTTATGCTTCATGAACTATTTTTAAGCATATTTATTCAATTAACAACGGTTCTTTTGGTTATAGTGCCTCATTCACTGCTCTACTCACCCCACCGCGCTGCCGGTTATTATTTGTTTACGATTTCCCTTCTTCATGGGGTTGATTTCCGTGACTACGAACGTTGGGTGCGGCTCTGTGTGCTAATATATGTGACACAAGTATAAGTATTCATATTTACGTTTCCTTTTTTGGTTTTCCTTAATTCATTTTTTTTAAATTTGTAGATAATAAGGATGATTTCTCTTCTTGCAAATCCACCTGAAGATGCTACTGCAGTACATCGAAACGGTCTGATTAAATGATCACTTAACAGTTGCTTGCGCTATGACTCAAGTTCAATTTGCCATCAATTTAAATAGCTGTGTCTGCCCACATTATATATAAAGCATTATACATTTTTAACGTTTAATTGAACAAACACAAGTGGTTACCAAGAAGAGATGAACAGTGCAGTTTCTCAAACATGGTTCGATGCTTCGCTTACTACAATTCCGACACAATCATCACTGATCAGTATGAATATTGCTACATATCGTTCCGTTGTTCTTGATAAGACAACAACTTTGGCAACATAAGATGATATTCTTCAGTGGCTGAAACGACGGAAAAAGTAGTTTGAAAGAAGGCTGGGTTACTCGAAACTGTGACATAAAAGAGACAGGAATTTTCAACAAACATAACTGGCCAGATTGCTAGAAGGCACGGGCATGAGATCATTTGGCTTCCTCCACATCCATTGTCTCTTCAGTGCCATTGAAGCGGTATGAAGTATAGAAAAAAATAACGCTGCTCCAGTGAACAAAATTTCACCATCTCTGAAGTTGAATATCTCCTTGTGGTAAAATGTCAGTCAAATGTCAAGCGAGACCCGGACGAAAGCTAAACAGTCCGGCGAATCTCGACAGAGAGGCAGACTAAAACGAAAGCGTTGTAGAAAAATGCATCGAAAATTTAATTATATATCTTGGAGAGAGCATTGACATTTCGAACGCTATTGAAGAAGGCTATTCTAAATCAGATTCTGACAGCAGTGTGAGGAGCGTTTTCTCATTAGTGTAACCACAACGCGCTCAGAGACGTAAGGAGCAAGCATGCCATCGATCTTCCGGTATCACATAACGTCAGTGCCCTCATCATATTATCATTGTTAATACACTGATAGATTACTCTTTCGCTCGTTGCAGAAATCATTAATAATGCTAATATTTAACAAAGGAAAAGAAACTATCTGCGAATGTTTGACGATTTGCGAAAATGGTTTTCCTTTCTATTGTGAAATTTAAAAAATATCTTGACGATATTTCGGCACATTATATACTAATTAGGTCTTTTCAATTTTTCGAGTTTACACATTACAAGTAGCAACTATAAATAAATTCAAAAATTTGGTTTCTGCACCTACAGAAAGTGTGTAGCGGCGACCG
Organism: Schistocerca gregaria; assembly: GCF_023897955.1. Lineage (NCBI taxonomy): Eukaryota > Metazoa > Arthropoda > Insecta > Orthoptera > Acrididae > Schistocerca > Schistocerca gregaria. The sequence goes on from NC_064926.1 coordinate 353,245,778, forward strand.
GACGCAGAGTGCAATGAGCCACCTTCAGCAACATTGCCATCTGCCCTCCTGAACAATTCCAACCACTCATCGCTACGACGGTAGCCAAACAGTTATGGTTCCTTTTGCACAAGACACGATTCGGTGTCATATATTCAGTTATTATCATCACCGAGATCGATGAACAGTAGACAAGCTTCATTAGGCCGAAACATTTGAAGGCAGCGTATCATTTCTTGCGCTGGAGAAACCGAAAGGTAAGATTGATTATAGAATGGTAAGACAGATTTTTCGGAAACGCATTTTAAATTGTAAAACGCTTCCAGGGGCAAACATGAACTTTGGCCACAGTTTATGGGCTATGAACTGTAGATTAAAACTGAAGAAATGGCAAAAAGGTAGGAAATTAAGGAGATGACACCTGGATAAGATGAAAGACCAGAGGTTGTTAAGAGTTTCAGAGGGAACATTGGGACAAAATTTACAAGAAAAAGGGAAAAGAATACAGTAAAATACTTACCAAACACAGAAGATACTGAATTTATTTGAAAAGGCGATGCAATAATGAAAGCAGAGGTGAAACAGGGAAGAAGTCAAAGCCTAGTAAAATTCCTTACAAAACAAAGGAGATACTGAATAGAACTGAGGAGGATAAAATATCAAAATGTAGTTATGAAGCAGGGGAAAGGGAATACAAATGCATAAAACTGAGACCGACAGATAGTGCAAAATGACTAAGCAGCAATGGCTAGAGGACAAATTTAAGGAATTAGAAGTATATTTCACTACGGAAAAGATAGATACTACATACAGGAAAGTTAAAGAGGCATTTCTAGAAAACAGAACCGTCTCTATGAATATCAAGAATTCAGATGGAAAACCACTATTAAGCAAAGAAGGTAATTCTGAAAGGTGTAAGGGGTATACAGAGGGTGTATACAAGGCACATATATCTGAGGGCAACATGATAGAAATGGATGAGAAAGTAAACGAAGATGAGACGCGAGATATGATATTGTGAGAAGAATTTGACAAAGCATCGAAAGATTTAGATCGAAACACGGACCCGGGAGTAGACGACATTCCGCCAGAAGTATCGACAGGTTTGGGAGAGCCATCCGTGACAGAACGATTCCATTTGGTGTGTAAGATATACGAGACAGGCGAAATACCATCGGACGTCTAAAAGAATGTAATAATTCCAATTCAAAGATAGCGGGGTCTGACAGACGTAAAAATTACCAAACAGTCAGTTTAATAAATCATAGTTGGAAAACACTAAAATGAATTTTACAGAAAAAAGGAAAAACTGGTAGAAACTGACCTCGGGAAAGATCAGTTTCGATTCTGTAGAAATGGAGGAATACGTGAGGCAATACTAGCGCTACAAATTATTTTAGTAGATAGGTCAATGAAACGCTAACCTACATTTATAGCATTTGTTAGACACAGAGAAAGACTTTGACAGTGTTGACAGGCATACTGTCTTTGAAATTCTCAAGGAAGCAGGGGTAAAATACAGGGAGTGAAAGGCTATTTACAGATTGTACGGAAACCTGACGGTGGGTATAGCAGTTGAGATGCATGAAAGGAAAGCACAGGTTTATAAGGTAGTGAGACAAGGTTGTAGCCTTTCCTCGACGTTAATCAATGTGTACATTGAGCGAGCAGTAAAGGAATTAAAACTCAGGGGGAAGAAATAAAAAATTTTAGGTTTGCCGACGACATGGTAATACTGTCACAATCAGAAAATGACTTGGAAAAGTAACTGAACGGAATGAACAGTGTAATGGATCAAGGACATAGGATGAACATCAACTAAAGAAAAACCATTGCAATGCAAGTAGTTGAATTTAATATGGTATTGGTGAAAGAATCAATTAGGAAATATGACATACGAAACAGTAGTTGAGGTTTGCTGTTTGGGCGATAAAATAACTGATGATGGCAGAAGCACAGTGGATATAAAATTTTGACAGGTAACTGCAAGTAAAGAGTCTCTGAAGAAGAGAAATTTTTTACGGTCGACTATTGATTTAAGTTTCATGAAGTCCTTTCTGAAAGTATTTGTATGAAGTGTAGTCGTGCATGGAAGAGAAACATGGACGATAGACAGTTTTGAGAAGCAGAGAACAGAAGCTTTCGAAGTGTGGTGCTACAGAGGAATCTGAAAATTAGATAGGTAGATCGCGTAAGTGATTAGGAGGTACTGAATAGAACTGGGGAGAAAAGAAATGTTTGGCACAACTTGACTAGAAGAAGAGCTCGATTGATAAAACATATTCTGTGACATCAAGGTATCACAAATTTAGTGTTGGGTGGAATGTGGGTGCTTAATATCGTAGAGGGAGACGAACAGACGTGTACAATAAGAGATTCAGAAGGATGTAGGTTGCTGTAGTTATTCGGAGATAAAGCGGCTTGCACTTGATAGAAGAGCATGGACAGCTGCTTCCAAACAGTCTTCGGGCTGAGGAGCACGGCCATTACAACAATAGCTGGTAACAGAACTTCTGCATTTCTGAAGTGATCCTCGTGTTTGTGTGCCTCGTTCACCCGAGCGGAAGACGATATTGCAAAGCTATAGCTGCAAGCGACAGACATCAACTACCAACTTCCTGGTGCGTCTGAAAATTTAAAAAGTGAGATTTAACATCTACGGTCAACTTTCGTGAAGAATGGCTATTCTAGCAAGGATATAGATCGAGCACTTCGCTGTAGGCACAGAATCAGGAGTAACGACGCACAGCAGTCTCCCAAGGGCAAAGTTTTTCTTCCGTTCATTAGTTAGGTCACCGATTGCATTGGAAAAGTTTTAGGCAAGTATGGGGTGGAAACTATTTTCAAACCCACCAGGAAAATAAAAGCATTTTTAAGGTTGGCAAAAGACGCACGACACCCTTCGGCTACACCGGGGGCATATAAAATTCCTTGTTGTTGTGTCCAGGTTTACACCCATACCACAAAGAGAAATGTGAATACCCGCCTTGTTGAACATAAGAGGAATTGCCGCCTAGGCCACACGGATATATCGGCCGTAGCGGAACATGTTTACCAGGAAGGTAACCATGAAATAAAACTCAGCTAGACGAGCGTCATATCCAAAACATCACATTATTATGCACGCTTGTATAGAGAGGCTATCGATATTGACAAACATCGTAATAATTTTAACATGAAAGACGAAGGGGTTGAACTGGATATAATTTGGATGTCAACATTGCACCGCAAGCTTGACGATCGATTACTTTCAATCGAGAATGTTGGCGTTACCAGAGACAATCTCATAGCCGACGCCACGTAATCGACAGTGGCGCCCTCTGTACTGCCTATATAATCAGCGCTTCCTCGAGTTCTCTTCGCGGTTTGCCGCTTTACCTCCCAGGATGTCTCCCGCAGTAGGAGACGAAATGTCAGGAGAGAGTTTCATACTTCGACCACTGCCTATTAGCCTGGAAGTTTTCAGTAAAGACAGTTTCACTAACTCATATTTTCGTAGTTGATAAAAAAATTCGGTACACTAATTTAAATTAATACAATATATAGTTAGGTTTCTATTCATTATTTATGAATTTGTTCATTTATCATTTCAAGATCAATAGTACATTTGTCTACATTATGTTGCATTGTATTCTTGTACACTGATACCTTATCCGAAAACAGAGCACTGATGTCCCGAAGAGTGTACCCATGTTATAATAACACTAGAGAATTAAATACATTCCCACAAGTTTGGAAATCACAACACAGTACACTTGCCTTCACACTGGAAATGACAAGCTTTTCCGTATTTATTTGCTGATTTGTGGAGCAAATATCCAAGGTCATGAAACGTGTCAGTGCTTTAAATTACAACATAAAAGTAATAAAAGTGTAAGTAGGCTGTTTAGGTTTTTTTATTGGTAACGCCACATAGCGCTCTGTATAAAAAAATCACTGGTTGTGCGCAGTCAGTGGCTGGTTGGCATTGTTGTAATACTCGCCACTGTAGTGTTGGGCAGCTGGATGTTAACAGCACGTAGCGTTGCGCAGTTGGAGGCGAGCCGGCAGTAGGGGTGGATGTGAGGAGACAAATGACAGAGTTTTGAAATTTGTAAGACTGGATGTCATGAACTGCTATATATATTATGACTATTAAGGTAAATACATTGTTTGTTCTCTATTAAAATCTTTCATTTGCTAACTATGCCTATGAGTAGTTGGTGCCTTCCGTAGTTAGAATCTTTTATTTAGCTGGCAGTAGTGGTGCTCGCTGTATTGCAGTAGTTTGAGTAACGAAGATTTTTGTGAGGTAAGTGATTTGTGAAACGTATACGTTAATTTAGTCAGTGCCATTCTCTTGTAGGGATTATTGAAAGTCAGACTGCGTTGCGCCAAAAATATTGTGTGTCAGTTTAAGCACAGTCTTGTACAATTTTTCTAAGGGGACGTTTCATATGTCGACCCTTAGCCGAGGATACCTCATTGGAATCTTCAGATTTTTTTCTTGTAGTTTGTGTAATTAGTGTAGCTTTTGTTTATTGCTAGCGCATAATTATAGAGAGAATTTCCTTTGTAGTTGTAGTTTTTCATTGTTGTACAGTAAAACAGTTGTGGCATGCATTTAGATTTGCAGAAAGTATTTCGCAGCTGCAATTGCAATCAACGAGATATTATTTTGAGCGCTACGTTAATGTGTTTTCATATTTTGCTCTTCAAATTGTGCTTTTATGTGTTATCGTGTGAAATATTGTGACAATAATGGCGTATGAAAAACGTAATACTAGGCTCCAAAGTAAACTGAGAAATGACAGTGAAGACGAAAGCAGTGTGTTGGCGCCACCGAGTAATGAATTAACTAATGTTCAAAGTAGCAATTTGGCAGTTGTACATAGGGAAATGGAGCGGGCTGCAAATAACGGTGTAGGCAGTGAAACAATTAGTGAACAGGGAAGCATTATCGATTGATCGGTTGGCCACAGCTCGCCTCAGGATTCCGAAATGACAGGAAACAATCTTGCAAACACTGTAGATTCATGTTTTGCGTCCTCACCGTTATCTCAAATAAATGAAGACACATTTTCTGCTTTTCAAAATGTGAATGTTGGCGGTGCAAATTCACTGCCGAAAAGCACTGAGGAACATGTTTCACACACCAGTGCACTGTTATTACAGTTAATGCAACAAAGGGGACAAAGGCTACAAAAGTTAGACACAACGCTTGAACAAAATCAGTAACAAATGGGACAAAGTCTTCAAAAGTTAGACACAATGGAACAAAATCTTCAAAAGTTAGACACAATGGAACAAAATCTTCGGAAGTTAGACACCACGCTCAAACAAACACGTGAAGATTTAACTACTGAGTTACATAACATTGAATCGAAATATCAAATAGTCTGAAATGACGTAAAACCACAAATTTGTGAGCATTTCCAACCTACTTTTTCTCGTCATGAAAATGCATTACAGAATCACGAAGCAGCCATAAAAGAACTGCAAACTATTGTTCATGAAAATCATGAGACCTTGCAAGCTAAAATTGACTCAGTTGCATCTAACGATTCGGTTACGCAACTTGCAAAAACTCAGGAAAACTTAAAGGACACAGTAGATACGATTTCAATACAAATGGACAGTCTGAAACTTGGTTCAGAAACACACACAGAGGAAATGATTTCGCTATCGGATAAAGTAGCCGAACTTTCAGATCAGTCCACTAACTTATCCACAAAGGTAGATGATGATATGAATGACCCAAGACTTGTAGCCTTCACTGACACAGAAATTAAGAAATTCAAACAAAATCAGAATCAAATCAATACACAGTACAAAAGAGAAATCCGGGAAGATCAGTTGGTACAAGTAATACAAAAATTTAATATTTCAGAGGACACTCGCGCTCCAAAACGGAAAGAGGAACTTAGAAATACGGAAAAGCCACAAAATAATAACACAAGGCATTTCGGAAATTATGAAAGAAATTGGCAAGGTAAATCGAATTTTGACATGGAACCGCCGACACGACGTAACAATGACCGATATGCTATTCGCCAACATCAAAATCTTGACTATAAGCTGTTCATTACTACACGTAAATTCAAAACATTTAAGACTTCTGGCAACGACTTTCATCCACAAGCGTGGCTTCATCTATTTTCTCATTGTTTTCCTCCCAACTGGTCATTAGAGCACAGATTAGAATTTATGTGTGGCTATTTAGAGAATGAACCAGCTACAAGAATGCAATCGGTCATCCACGATTGCCACAGTGAAGGAGAATTTCATCACGCCTTCCTCTCAGCGTATAGGTCTCAAGCTACACAAGACTGAGTAAAACATAGCCTCATAATGATGAAACCTTTCGAACAATCTGAATTTTCCAGTCTTATGAAATATTTTCAAGATATGTTGCATAAGAATCAGTATCTTTCAAACCCATACCGCCCCTCAGAACTCATCTGCATTTGCTTAATCAAATTGCATGAACATTTACGACATATTATTTTAGCAGGACGATGCAAAGACGACATTGAATATTTTCAGGGACTGTTACAAGAACTGGAAATTGACACTGTCAGTCGCAGAACGCGAAAACAGGAGCACAACAATTACAGGTCACACCTCTCACAATTCCGCGATGACAGAAATAATACACGACAAGGCTGTTATTACAACGCAAATCGTGATCAAAACACACCACCCGTATGCCAACCGTTGGCAGAATAGTAGTTCCAGAGAAAGATCGCATTTCCGTAGTAATGATTATTACACAGACAATCATAGAAACAGACAATATGGCAACCAGAACTATTATTATCTCGGGAGACAGACTAATTTCAGACGCAAGGGTCCACCGCGCAGTGATAATTCAGGGAGAAATTCTCCACCACTTAACCGACAAGAAAGAAACTACAGGAACTACCTTCATGACGACAGACGAGATAATCGTAACGACAGACATTGAATTGCCTCAGAACTGGCGAGCTTCATCAGGGCAGGGCCCTCTCGACAAGGTGAATTTGTAGAAGTTAGGTCTCCTAATCCCAATAACGATGCGCGCCAACAAAGAGACAGACAATGATTCGCACCGCAGGCAGCCGCGTGCTCAGGCTGGCCTAGAGAAAAATAACATAGACGCTAACCTTGAGAAAAATTCCAGTATTCTTTACCGACGTATACCGCATGATAATTGCGTTCAAGTTAACTCTGAGCTCTAGGAAAAGTAAAGGATTGTATTACATTTCACATGGAAAACCGTTTATTGAAAGATAATCTGCTTTTAAACTTTGTCTTTGTCATAAAACATTCCACTTCAAATTTCTAGTATGCTTTGTCATACTGAGAAACTGTTAACATGTAATAATGTTTTAAAGTTAACTATCCAGTCAAGAACCTAGGCAACTTAGACAAGTAATTACGAATACATTGTTATAGTGAATAGATGACACAGTGTTATTGTGTGTGTACATTCTTCCTGGTTAGTTGCACGATCACATAACGAATATACGGCTTATATACTTAGAACACATACTACCAATGAGATTTTAATGCAACATTTTGGTTTAATTGAAAATACATTCTCTATTTGAAGTACTTTCTGTGGGATTAAAGATTACTTAGCATTTGGTTTCTTTGACAGCTGCACGATTGTATCATGACGCTACTAATGCGTGACACAATTTACATTGTTGCTTCTGCGGTGTATCTGTTTTATATCTGCACAGTTTTTCGGAATTATTCTGGAAAGTAAAACATGTTTTAGTAGTACCTTTTGTGGCATAGCTACAATGAGACAGCCTTTTCCGTAGCACAACAATACGTTACAATACAGTACTTTCTTGATCACGATAAGGTACGTAATAACTACGATATCTATACGCATAGCATTTCACGTTTGTTTATCATGAGGTAAGTACATTGACTTCCTCAGAACTTAGCTTTCGGAGGACGATAACTACCACACTTCCACAGAGATTATCTTACAACAAGATGCACAGTTTAACGCTACAGTACACGTATTTCAGTGGTTAATCTTGTACATAAAACATTTATTTTTAAAGATATTTGAAGTACAATGATACAAAGTTTTCCGTGATACATTTCATTCCATTGCTGTAATCTGTAACACCTGACGATATAATTACATTTATCCTCAGGTGGGGGTATACGCTTACTTTGTGTGTCTTGTGTTTGGCAAGCACAAGGAGCCTTAGCTAATATGGTATTTGCTTATACAGTTTTACACATCGGTACCATATTTCTCTAACACAGAATTACACAGCTATCTGATTATTTGACAGAGAAACAAACATCTTTTTACTACGTCAGTGACACATATTTACGCAATTACGCAGGTGGATAACTTCACACTTATGAAATTGTATTTTGTCTGTACTTTGTGAACTGTTCATACTTTTTCGGAACCATTGTTATACTATGAGAGCTTTGAATGATGTATTTGGTATGGGATCATGAATTTTAAAGTACGTTTGAGGTAGATGACACTTTTGACATGAGCAGAGTTTTTTAGGTTTTGAAGTTATTGCAGAAAGCTACGATGATTTTGAGATTTGGCTGACGTTTTATGATGTTATGATGACGATAGGAATTATACTGTTGCGGTATGTTTATGATCAATAAGCTGATGCTATATGAGTTATTTGATTATGCTACGTATCTGTTATCATGAAATATTGAAGAAGTGTCGACGAATAAGGTAAGGAATAATGAGTAGTGGTTAGGGACTCTGGTTTGTGAAAAAGGTTGTTGGAAACCAAGAAACGTACTTTAAGATTTATGAAATGTATGTAAATGCGTGAATGTATTTCAATGCCGACGAAAATTTTTTGGACACTGTTATATTTATAGGATTTTATTTTCTACACGTTTGTAACGCAAATTCTCAACCTGTGAAAATATTTTTACATGAGATTGTCACTGTAGCGGAAACTGCTGTCGTAAATATTTCGGTAAGAAACGTAAGTGACCGTGACGTAATGCGTTGTGAGCGGCCAGGTGTGCCAGCCGCCTTGAGAAAAAGTCATTAGTGTGTGCCTTTCAGAGGCCATTAACCTCGCTATTGACATTCCTTTGTAGAAAGCATCGCAAATACGACACGCCCAAACTTGAAAACATATGATTACATGTGAAGCTCTTAATTTATGAAATTTACTGAAATGAAATGATGAGAAACAGTTCACGTCTATTGTCTTGCTAGTTGAAAGCTTGTTTACTGCACTATGATACGCCATATGGCTAGTGAATGACGTTTCACGCCTTGCTTTGCCTATTTTGTTTAATATCTAGTTTCTAGTTCTACTGCAGCATTGGTTAAAATAAAATTTTATAGATGTACTAATATAAATATTTTCTGTCTACAGATCGAGTATAGAATAATAATGTGATATACTTCCAAAAAAATGAGGGAGCACAAAAAAGACATTTCCCTTCAGAGGAACTGCACACATAATTTTCTTTTCAAGTACTTGGTAATTTATTTCATAGAGTAAGTTATTGTGGTGCACCACTTTAATTATATAGACATTATGATGTGAATAGACATTTCCCTTATCTGCATTGTTGTTTTTACTGTAATATTTTTTGTGCTTGAGCTTTGTCAGTTTAGGTATAAGTTATTACATTTATTGCTGCTTGCTTTGCTTACTTGCATTTTTTGTCATTGCTGTTTGTGTTAATTGTTTTGTGGTGCTGCATTGCGTCGTCCCTTAGTTTAGCATCTGAGCTCAGTAGGTTTAATTTAGCTAAAGAGGGGGTAGACTATATAAGAAATTAACTATGATGAATTGGAAGAAAAGCATTGAGAAGCTACAAGAAAATGGTTTGGCCAAAAAAGTAGTGTACAGTGGAGAAAAACTATTTTTGAAAGAGGGTGTGAACAGAATACAGCAAGCATGCTTGGATAGTTTTTTTTTCGGCTGGAGCAAATGTTGAAATAAGAGGGAAAATCTATGGAATGAAGTTTTGGGTTTGACTGCAGTACCGAATGTTATCCTGAAAACAAACACTGTCCTTTCCTTTCGTGTTATCCCACTATGTGTTTGTGTACGCTTGTGTATTTGTTTTCTTCCTGTCTCTGTGTACTGTTTCATAGAATTTTTTCTCATCTAATACTAAGCTACATTCACTATGATCAGGAAAATTGTTATCGTCAAATATAAATTGCTTTAATAACATGTTATTTACTTTGTAAAGATATTTACACATTGTTTATTCTGTTTTGTTCTAATGCTCATGTGTGAAGTTGATGTTTCAAAAGTTATTCTGATCTTCTATGTATGTACTTATGTCACAATTCCTGTAACACTGATGTATATGTTATTTCGATTCTTTTGTAAAGCGTGTATTACTGCAAATGTAATCTGTACTATTATGTTCTTTAATAATATGTTTTGTACCTTTGTTATTGCATTCTCATGTTATAAAATTGTAATTGACAACAGTTCATCAAATTAAGTAACTTGTAAATTACATTTCACTGCACACGTTTCTGTTGGTCATAGTATATGGACAATATGTGAGAAGTAGGGCCTGATAGTGTTTGCACGTGTGTTAATAATTCAGCAAGGGACTGGATAACAGCATTGCTGGTTCTAAAGACATTTCAAACAAATTCTTTGTGAGTGCACAAGTGGTGGTTTATGGACTTGCTATATTCTCTGCAAGACTCTGCTGTGGGTTTGCTCTGTTGTGGCCCATTACCTGTCAGCATGTCAAGAGTCAGCGCTGTCTGTCCGTTGGGAGGACAACACTATTTCTTCAAGACTGCATGGAAATCCACTCCTTCCATGTGCATTTTCTTTTACTGCTCAGACATTGAGCAAAAACACTGCTATTTTACTGTGATGAACGATCAGGACAATCTTTATGGATTGTGAGAAAATTTTAGCTTTCGACCAACATTGTATCGATAAGTGTGTGCATTTGGTATCTTTCTTACTGTAATTATGAAAAAAATTTTCAAATCTGTGTTGGCCACAGTCCAAAACAATTTGTAAAATTTTTTGTGGGGAGCATGGGGGCTATGTATGTAGGCTGTTTAGGTTTTTTTATTGGTAACGCCACATAGCGCTCTGTATGAAAAATCACTGGCTGTGCGAAGTCAGTGGCTGGATGGTATTGTAGTAATACTCGCCATTGTAGTGTTGAGCAGCTGGATGTTAACAGCGCGTAGCGTTGCTCCGTTGGAGGCGAGCCGCCAGCAGGGGTGGATGCGAGGAGAGAAATGGCGGTGTTTTGAAATTTGTAAGACTGGATTTCATGGACTGATATATATGTTATGACATTTGATGATACTAAGGTAAATACATTGTTTGTTCTCTATTAAAATATTTCATTTGCTATCTATCCCTATCAGTAGTTAGTGCCATCCGTAGTTGAATGTTTTATTTAGTTGGCAATAGTGGCGCTCGCTGTATTGCAGTAGTTCGAGGAAGAAAGATTTTTGGTGAGGTAAGTGATCTGTGAAAGGTATGGGTTAATGTTAGTCAGGGCCATTCTTTTGTAGGGATTTTTGAAAGTCAGACTGCGTTGCGCTAAATATATTGTGTGTCAGTTTAAGCACAGTAATGTTCAATTTTTCCAAGGGGACGTTTTAAAAGGTAAAAATAAGTAGTTTATGAACCCAAACAAAGTCCAGCCGTAAGTTTAAGTAAACGCAATCAACAATACAACAATAATCTAGACAGAATAGAAGGAGTGACAGATGCGGAAACCCTTCAATTCCGATTTGAAAGCGCGTGGATTACTGATAATATTTTAGAATTCGAGTGGCAGCTTATTGAAAATGAATGGAGCACGTTTCGGCACAAAGGTTACGGAAGTCCGATCCAGATGCAGGTTTGATTTCTGCCCAGTATTATACATCGAGGCGGTTTGTAGACCCGCAACCGAGCGCCTCCCCAGGTGGCGGATAGGGGAGTGCCTCCTAGATATAGATGGTACCGAGGAAATGAAATACCCGGGGCGGACCAAAAACAACTAGTAGCGTCTTTTCCCACAGTGGGCGGCTACAAAAGGCGTCTGCTCCACATGTCAGTGGCGTCCTCAACCAACCTCCTGATCTGGAAAGTCAGGTTGTAGTCGGCAGCATGCCATACATCCAACTACTAAACATCATGATGGTACAACGAGAAAAATCTCATTACCCCGGGCCCCAGTCAATAGACTGGGATCGTCGTGAGCATCGGATTCCGGGGGCTCACGGACCTCATGAGAAGAATCGGAGCTTCTCAAACTCCCTCAAGACTAAACGTAAACACTACATCGGCACACTCAACGTGAACACACTGATGAAGACATGAAAGATGAAACAACTGACAGACACTCTCAAAAAATTTCCAATCAAAATATGTGCACTGCAAGAAACGCGACTGACAGACGAAGACCATTTCAACACGGAGAATTTCAGAATATACAAAGGAAAACCATCGAGACAACTGAAAAACCTAAGGCTCTTTGGCACAGGATTTGCAGTACACAGGTCCATCACGGACTGCATAATCGAATTTTCGTCACCAAACGAAAAAATCAGCATCATCACAGTGAAAACAGCCAACAAATCCTACACAATAATCAACGCACATGCACCGACTAATGACTACAACAGGAAAAACCTGGACGAAATTGATGACTTCCGGACGACAATGGAAGAAACTATCAGAAAAATTCCGGCACATAGAGTCAAAATAATACTGGGAGACTTCAACGCTACACTCGGAAAAGAAAAGATATGCAGACATAACACAGGAAAACATACTCCACACAAGGACACCAACAAAAACGGAAAACATCTGATAGACTTTTGCAAAAGCCACGACCTCGACATTATGTCAACAAAATTCAAGAAACAAACACGAAATCTTACCACATGGAGATTCCCCAGCGGAAAGCAAGAACTACAAATCGACCACGTAATAGTCCAGAAACACTCACAAAAAGAAATTTTGAAAATAGACACCCGTAAAGGCTACTTCGACTCAGACCACCACCTACTACAAATCAGGATTCGTCTTTTGCCCAAGAAAAAGCTCCAGATGAATAAAATTGTTAGACCAGATCCAGAATACGTTACTTTAAACCAGACACAAATATTACACTAAATTAAAATGGAGAAAACGACAGACTCGACACAACTTTCACGTAGAATCCGAGAGGCCATGAAACTAGAACAAGCACCACACACAACGAAACACCGTTGGTGGAACCACACATGTGACCAAGCTATTGACCAACGAATAAGTGCATGGAAAAAATTTAGTAGCCATAAATCCCAAGTGAATTGGATGAACTTCTTGAAAACACAGAAGCAATCAACCAAAATCATTCGCAGTGAAAAACGACAGTATGGTAAACAGCTACTGACGGAGATCGAATCGGACTTCATGAAGAACAATACAAGAAACTTTTACTGAACTTTCAGAGAAAATATGACTGGATATCAACCACCCAACTTATGTTTCAGAAGACCCGATGGAACCCTAGAAACCAATACGAAAAACAATTGTGACATTCTGGCAAATTACTTTGAAAAACCGCTCAACACAGACCCCCCAATGGAAGAAATGATGACAGAAACGAGCACGTACAATCCAGATAGTGAACCTCCAAATCTAGAAGAAGTTAAAGAAATAATCAAGTCACTCAAGAATCGTAGAGCACCAGGAGAAGATGGCATCATCGCGGAATATGGAAGTTAAAAGACCCAGAACTCAACAAATACATCCACAGGATCTTGGAAGACCTCTGGAAGACCATGAAAATTCCAGACGACTGGAAAACTGCCCTGATACACCCACTACACAAAAAAGGCGACAAGACTGACCCGAACAACTACAGAGGAATATCCCTACTACCGGTCACATACAAGATCCTCTCTAAAGCTTTACTGAACAGACTAGAATGCCAGACCAACAACTTGATTGGGGAATAACAAGCAGGCTTCCGTAAAGGGTGGTCTTGTGCGGAACAAATTTGGAACCTCAAAATGATTTTACAACACAAACAGAACCTGATCATTACCTTTGTCGACTTCAAAAAGGCGTACTACTCTATCGACCGAAAAACTCTCCTCAAAATTCTAGCAGAATACAAAGTAGACAACAAAACACGGGCTATCATAGAGCAAACTTTAACCAATACGACGTCCAAAGTAAAGTTCTGTGGGGAACTATCAGAGCCCTTTGAACTTCGCACAGGTGTCAGACAAGGCGATGGCCTCTCACCTCTCCTTTTCAATCTGGTGTTAGATAAGATCATAAAAGAATGGGAAACATCACAACATGGGATAACCTTAGGAAACCTACATATTAAATGCCTGGCTTTTGCAGACGATTTGGCGATTGTCACAAAAGGTATAAAGGAAACAAAAGACGCTGTTGAAAAACTGCACGAAATCGCTTCCAAAACTGGACTACAGATCTCTTACGAAAAGACTCAGTTTATGAGCACAAAGAAACTCTCATCTCTGAACACAAAGTATGGCACGATCTACAAAACGGCAAACTTCAAATACCTCGGTGAAACACTACAAATGACTGGACATAACAGAGACTCAAACGAAGAAAGAAAGACTAAACTGGACAAGGCATACAAATTAGTGTGGAATCATTACAACAAGAAGTCTATCTCACAAAAAGCCAAATTACGCCATTACGACACGGTGGTGCTCCCCGAGGCACTATATGCAGCAGAGACCACACTAATCCTAGGGCATACACGTATCAGACAATTAGAAAAAGTAGAACGGAAAATACTTAGGAAAATATTTGGCGCAACTAACAACAATGGAATATGGATCAAGAAACCTACAGAGGGAGACAATCACAGAAAAGATTAGAAAACGCAGACTACAATTCTATGGACACCTATACAGAATGCCATCTCACAGGCTGACCAAACAGATCTTTGACTGGGTAACAACTAGAAACAACAAATGGATGGCAGAGGTAGAAAACGACTGAACCAACTCAACATAACAGCAGACACAATAAACGACAGAACAAAATTCAGAAACATCATTAAGAAAAATAAACTACATGAGATACAATGTGACAAACGAACAGGCTTCAAATGGACTGAACAACCCAAGCAAGATCACAGCCAGAAGATGAGAGAAATATGGGCAGCCAAAAAGGCAATAAGATGAAGCCGAAGACACAAAGCCGACAAGAAGCATGGACAGAGGACCGGAAGCAGAAACACAGCGAGCGAATGAGGGAAGTTTGGGCAGCAAGGAAGGCAGCAAAAGAAACTGGCCATGTAGTTTAGTCCAAATGCGCTCTTTAAGGGCAAAACACCAATAATATATATATATATATATATATATATATATATATATATATATATATATATATATATATATATATATTAAGAGGCAACATTGGTCTCGCGGTTCTAGTCGCGCAGTCCGGAACCGTGCGACTGCTGCGGTCGCAGGTTCGAATCCTGCCTCGGGAATGGATGTGTGTGATGTCCTTAGGTTAGTTAGGTTTACGTAGTTCTAAGTTCTAGGGGAGAGATGACCACAGCAGTTGAGTCCCATAGTGCTCAGAGCCTTTTGAACTATTTTTTTGCCAATATCAAAATACTCAGACTCGTGAACAGTCATCGACAAGAGGCTCATGAACTTACTCCACATACTGCCCGAAGCACCCGTTTCTCAGCCGAAAATATCCTTTCAGAATTGCATGAGTTAACTCAAAATATAATACCATACTACATAAGCGAATGAAAATAAGCAAAGTAGACTAAGTTTCGTGTCGAACGATCACATACTTCAGATACCTTTCGAAAAACAAAAATGGCAGCATTAAGTCTTTTAATAAGATCTCTAAGCTGCTCGTAGGTTGTGTTCCAAAAATAAACAGCGTAGAGAAAGAAGTGATGATACTTTCTGCAAAATCTCACCATCATTCTGCAGGACAGTGCTCAAGCACATACAGTGCTGTTATTACTGATTAGTTTCACTGATGGGGCTGCTAAGTCCTATACCACCTACTGCACTCCCCTGACTTAAGTTCTCGTAAATTCAACTCGGTTTCTAAACTGAAGGAAACACTACACGCTATTCGCTTCAGAATAGATATTCATCGGGCAATAGACCGCACCGCTCGAAATGTCAACACAACTGGCATGCCTAAGAGTGTCCTACGACTTCCACATCATTGAAAACGGGTTATTCACAATGCTGGTGACTGCTTTGAAGGTCAGTAGTAAAACTTTGAAACACGTATCAATTTTGTACGAGCTGTAAATAAATAGTTGCCACTATTTAAGTTCCAACCCTCGTATTTCTGAGCTTTTGACTTCACACTACAACATAATCTCTGGTGTTTGATACGTTGCATAAATTATGCTTCTTGTACAGAGAGTAAAAAAAGCGTATGTTGACTACGATTCATTTTAATGCCGGAGCGGATGATACTTTGTACGAATTGTATCAGACGTATCAGTTGCTTTCGAAATATCCTCATTTTTCTTAATTTTGCACGTATGGCTCACTCATCATAAATGACGCTGTACAAATGAACAAAGCTTAGATTAGAGCTTACAGTAATCGTCGTAATCGTAACTGTTTATAGTTGTTGTCCTAACAACCATTCACATTGTGAACCGGACAATAAACAATATCGGAGAAGGGCTAGTCTCAGTTGTAATAATTTCACTCCAAATAAAATTTTCTCGTCAAATATTTAGTCACAATTCTTTCAGTTTACTTCTAATATTCATTTTTCATCAGTTCCGAATGCCTAGTGATGTATGCAAGCTATTCCGATTCCTCCATCAATGACTACAACTGCAACATGTCCTTTTCAGGTGTTGAAATTAAGTGAGTCATTAACTTTCAGTGAAACATGTGGACACTACATATTCACAGCGCTTTGGACATGTACCTGGTTCTGTGCATTGAAACGCAGTCAACTGTAAACTATTAAGTGACTAAGAGTAGACTTCACAAAATAAACGCCTGTAAATTACTAGACTCGAAACGAGACTGAGTACAATTTTACTATCATACATTATGTTCACCAGTTCACCAGCAGTTGGTTTTCTTATCATCGCATCAGATTTTACACAGGCGATTTGTTACCCCTCCTGTGCTTTCTCGCGGTTGAGAGATGCAGACCATCTTTGATTGTCATAGGTGACGCTCAAGCGGCACTACATTTGACCGTCCGCTCTCCCCAGATCTTAATGTTACCAACGTGAGTGAAATAATACAAATACGTGATAATACATATTAAACAAATAACAGTACTACAATCATAAGCAAAAACTATTAACAATATACTGTACGTCGTACAAAATGCTTGGAGAGACGAGTGCGTTAGAGCGTCGTTTCCCCAATATGGGAAGGCGAGGCTGCCTCGTATTGAATCCGCCTAGCACGCTAATAGCAGGGACTAGCAAACTCGCCAACCTCGATTTTGTTTTTAGGCGATTTTTTACATCGACCTAGGCAAATGCTCGGCTGATACCATAGTCCCCCCTCAGTTACACGCTACGACAACATTTAGAAAACGTTTTCACATTTCAACTTGAGATTTACGCTAGACAAATACAGATCCATCGGGAAAAGGGAAAAAAGCAGAGGACTAAATGACTGTACCGTAAACTCCGATCTATCCGAAATAATCGGGACGAAGGCTGGTTCGGATAAGGAAAATTTCGTATAAACAGAAGTCACCCTGTTTTCAAGCAGAAACATTGCGTCAATGGTGCGAAATATGATCTAAGAAGTGCGTAGGGAACGTAGAATGTTATTGATATGGTTGTGAATAAGGCTGCATGTTTTTGACTGAAAAAGATGTATAGATGTGTTAAAAAGAGGCCAAAGTATGATTGAAAACACAAGGTTTTTCAATACTGATTAACAAAGTTCGTTTCTTTGGCGTTCTTATAGAAAACATATGCCTTATGTGGCAGAAGGAAAAAGCAGGAACTCTAATTTTATTACATACTGCTTTGATTGAAACATAAACTATAGAACAAAATTATGTAACAAATCTAGAGATTACTCAATGAAACGAAAAGTTTGCATATAACAACTAAAAAAAACTTTAAAACTTTTAAGTTATGGACGTTGAACGTTGAAGTCCTAGGACGCTTCATTAAAATTCATTTTTTTGGTAATAAAGTCTATAATGGTTTTTTTTTCTCGAGAAACTTTTGTTGAGGCGATATATTACCAACGTCGTAAAGAAACAATTTAGGGATAAGTCGCCACCTCCAATTGGCTAAGGTACTCCACGGCGGTATGGATCACTTCGTAACCGGCTGTGTCGTAAGGAAACAATTTCGGGATAAGTCGCCACCTCCTATTGGCTAATGTACTCCACGGCGGTATGGAGCGCTTCCTAACCGACTGTGTGAGGAATCTTTTTTCTGCTTCGTAATCAGAGACATATTCTTATAACACTTTCTGATTGGTCGCAATATGAATGATTTCATCCTCAGTCAAATAAAAAATGTCGTATTACATCCACTCTCCAACGTCTTCGAAGTTTGTGTCTTCACAGCCCAGCAGCTTCTCCAGTAAATTCACCAAAATTACGTCATTCTCATCTGTTTCTGGCACATCAGCTCGAGCTTCGATGTTATCTCCTTCTTCCCACTACTGATGATTTGTCTTATGTTCTAAGAGTATTGCCAAGACCTAACGAGAGAAATTAAAGGAATTAGATTCCAAGCATCAGCAGTCCAATGAATGACACATAAAACATCGATTTTTTTAAGAGGTTGCACAAAATTTTCTTCAGCATCAGTCGCATCGATTAAACATTCCTGCAGCCTGCGTCTGTAATATTTTTCATCGCCTCAGGAACACCTTGGTCCTTCGGATGGGATAGAGACGTGACGTTTGGTGAGAGAAACACAACTTTGATATGCCCATCTTGTAGATCATCTGGGTGAGAAGGAGAGCTTTTCGAGGAAGTCCATTTTCCCTGACGTATTTTTCTACAGCTGCAACAAACTCTGACTGGAACCACCTGTTTGAAGGTGGCACCGTTCATTCATACCTTACACAGATTCGTGTATCACAATGGCGAAGGTTTATCAGCTGGTCCGTCTGCATGCTCTTGATTTTTTGGATTTGCCAATTAAAGCAAAGCGCAGTTTATGGATGCCAATGTCGGTACAGCATGCGAGGGCAGTAATCCTTTCTTTGCTTTTTTTGATATCAGGATACCATTTTCTCTTATTTAGAGGCAAGGGTTTACGTTGGCAACATTTTGTAATTCAACCTGATTTCATCACTACATAAACTCCTTTGTCGATGATAGTGTGCAGTTTCTTCTTAAAATTAGCGATAGCGTCTTCATCCTGGCCGCTGCTGGCATGCCACGTCACTTCTTGAACCGATCCAGCCAGCCATCACTTCAGAAGAATTCTTGGTCCTTTCCTTCACTCAGCTCCTAAAATGTCATCGCTTTTTGACAAAGTAGAGGATATGAAACTGGCACGCGTTTGGCTTTAATTTGTTAGTGACACAAAAATAAGGCCTCTTCCAACTGAGGGTGTGCACCTTTTCTCATTGTTTTTCGGGATTTCACCGCTTCTCCTGTCCCTTGGATGGAACAAAATTTTTCAGTTTCTGTTCGATTTGTCTTCCAGTCAGTAATCGTACACCTACCGACGTTCAAATCCGAAACAACTTTCACAGATGCCTCACCAGCATCAGTTCTCTGCAAACCGCGAAGCATTTGTTCCCACGAGATCTCATTATTTTCTCGTTACGCGCCCTTACTCACGTTCAGCGTTTTTTACCGACACTCGACTTATTTTTTTTTTTCCTTTGCCCACGTTTATCTCTGGACATTTTAAAGCAAGTAGCGCGAGCGCGAAACGTTAAATGGAAAACACACAGACGCATGACTTGACAACATTAGAGACGCACTAGAAGAAGTTTTTGACATTTGAAACCAGGCTGTGGCAACCATAGAATGAAAACACTCGATACGTCTATCTCTTCACTCCTGACCTACACATGCCCACGCAACAACACAACAGTGGACTGCAGGTTCACTGTTAAATTGTTAAACGCTCAGCTTCGTCTGACGTACCGACAACAGGTGGAAAGTGTTTGGAACCGCACTATTGTCGATTTCGACAGGGTTCCGTCGGGCTGCATAGAGAAATACTGCACGTACTGCACTTCCAAGGACGCAGTACGAACAAGAAACACGCTAAAACTTCAGCCAACATGCCCACGAATTTACGACATTCGGACTTTTGACACGCGCCAGGGCACAAATTAGCAGTAGGCTGCCAAAAAAACACCAACGACTGCTTGTCTCCAGGCGCAGACAACTTGAAACGTGTCAAGTGTCAGTCGAGCTAGCCAAAAGCGTAGCTGTGTGATACGTCAGACAGCGCCAAAGTGAGGCTCGAAAATCGGAAAAATTTATTCGGATAAAGCGGATTTCGTATAAACTCGATTCGGATAAACGGGAGTTTATTGTACCGTATATCGCGAAGGCAGATAAAACCCTCGTGATTCAGTTTTGCGTCTGTATCATTACCACCACCAATATCTGCATAGGTCACAAGTAGTTTTATCTATGGATACTAAATGCAGTCATTCTCTGACGATAGCTTAAGACGTCGAAAGGCGGTTCGTGATCAAATTAATTGTTTCATTTTTAGTAAATACTGATGTCAAATATTTCCCCCTACCACTCCGCACGGGACGTCTTATTGATTGCTCGGCGACGTGTGAAGCGCAAGTTTGCCCTCATTACTGTACGCGCCGTTCTCTAGCCGTGGCCTTCGCCCTCCGAAATGCGTTCCACTTTGCGGAGCCTAATTACCAATCACGTCCCGGGACCCCCCACCAACACCAGGGGAGCGGTGCGCGCTTGTCCCCTGGAGGCAGGAGTAGTCTGGAGGAGAGCCAGCTGCTCCAGAGGCGCACGCACTTCTTCGGAAGTTGTTAGCCAAGTCAATCACGGGCGCGCCGTATCTCGCTTAAGTGGATACGATGCAAATTTGTTTTCGTAATTGGTGGTGGCAACAGACCGCCGCGCCGGCAGCTAGCGGCTGATGGGCGGGGAGGTGGATGCGCAATATCGCGCCGCTAATAGACAAAATTACGGCAACTTTGGGCGGGCAATAACGCCCACGTGTGGCGTCGTCGGCTCAGCCAACTGCTGGGATCACGCCATCTCAGCTCAGCTAAGCTCAGTTCTAGCCTAGTCTGCTGTTATGGCCAACGCAAGGTGTTTAAGCAAGACCTACCTTGAGTCTTTTACTCCGCATCCTGTTCTGAAAATCTCTTCATGAAGGAGAGCCTCCTGGGAAGTGGGACGAGTCAACTTGCACATTTTCTGGGTGAAGGAAGCGTTACGGGCTACATTCATTTATTTTTTACTGGTATCCTGGGTCAGTGTGTATTCCAATCTTCTATTAGGCCCTCTCATGCTTCCCTCTCTCCCTGTTCATCTGCTACTTCACCCTTGTCTGACTATCTCTTCCACTGCCTCACCCTTTCCACTTTCTCCCTCCCTCACTTTCTTCGATCTCCTTCTGCCACTATGTCCATCCATCTCCTCCCACCCCTCTTTCTGTCCAGCTGCTCATCGATCCTCTCTCTGTCCATCTTCTTCTCGTTGCTTTTTCTTTCCATCTTCTTCTGTCCCTCCCTCTGTCCATTTCTCTCTCCTCCTCTCTCTATGTACATGGCGTCCTCCATCATATCTGTACCCATCTCCAACTACTTGCTCTTGTTTGTCCATTTTTTACTTCCCCTTCTCCCTCCAGTTTATCACACTGACCCCACCAGGAGGCTGATGTCTTTACCCCCACAGAATTTCTTTCCAGGTCGCAGCTAATAGGACTACTAATTCTGGTTGTAATCGTTCCAGGGATTTAGGATCGATTATTTGCCAGTATTTTACATGTAAATAAGGTAAATTTTCTAAATAAATTTTTAAAGTGAATAGAAATATGCATCTCTTGTTTGAGGCGGCTCCTTTATATAGGATTAGACTGGTGTATGATGATGCTCTTTAATGTTATTACGAGGGTACGAATTTAAGGGCATAAATAGAAGAAAATGACTTATAATTAGGAGATAAGAGAATATCCCCTCTTTTACTATAATTTCACTTTGCATTTCCTTGCTTTGACAGAAAGTAATCTATTATGTCACTGACAATGAGTTTTGCGTTATGTTTCTACCAACACTTACGTATTGTGACATACATGAAGCGCTGTTGAATAGAACGTTGTTGTTGTGGTGTTCTTCAGTCCAGAGACTGGTTTGATGCAGCTCTCCATGCTACTCTATCCTGTGCAAGGTTCTTCATCTCCCAGTACCTACTGCAACCTACATCCTTCTGAATCTGCTTGGTGTATTCATCTCTTGGTCTCCCTCTACGATTTTTACCCTCCATGCTGCCCTCCAATACTAAATTGGAGAGCCCTTGATGCCTCAGAATATGCCCCACCAACCGATCCCTTCTTCTAGTCAAGTAGTGCCACAATTCTATTCAATGCCTCCTCATTAGTTATGTGATCTACCCATCTCATCTTCAGCATTCTTCTGTAGCACCATATTTCGAAAGCTTCTATCCTCTTCTTGTCTAGACTATTTATTGTCCATGTTTCACTTCCATACATGGCTACACTCCATACAAATACTTTCAGAAACGACTTCCTGGCACTTAAATCTATACTCGATGTTAATAAATTTCTCTTCTTTAGAAACGATTTCCTTGCCATTGCCACTCTACATTTTATATCCTCTCTACTTCGACCATTATCAGTTATTTTGTTCCCCAAATAGCAAAACTCATTTAATACTTTAAGTGTCTCATTTACTAATCTAATTCCCACAGCATCACCCGATTTAATTCGACTACATTCCATTATTCTCGTTTTGCTTTTGTTGATATTCATCTTATATCCTCCTTTCAAGACCATGTACATTCCGTTGAGCTGCTCTTCAGGTCCTTTGCTGTCTCTGAAAGAATACAATGTCTTCTCCATGGACTTTAATACCTACTTCAAATTTTTCTTTTGTTTCCTTTACTGCTTTCTCGATGTACAGATTGAATAACATCGGGAGAAGCTACAACCCTGTCTCACTCCCTTCCCAACCACTACTTCCCTTTCATGTCCCTCGACTCTTATAACTGCCATCTAGTTTCTGTACAAATTGTAAATAGCCTTTCGCTCCCTGTGTTTTACCCCTGCCACCTTGATAATTTGAAAGAGAGTATTTCAGTCAACATTGTCAAAAGGTTTCACTACGTCTACAAATGCTAGAGACATAGGTTTGCCTTTCTTTAATCTATTTTCTACGATAGGTCATAGGGTCAGTATTGCTTCACGTGTTCCAACATTTCTACGAAATCCTAACTGATCTTCCCTGAGGTCGGCTTCTACCAGTTTTTACATTCGTCTGTAAAAATTCGTGTTAGTATTGTGCAGCAGTGGCTTATTAAACTGAGAGTTTGGTAATTTTCACATCTGTCAACACTTGCTTTCTTTGAGATTGGAATTATTACATTCTTCAGAGGGTATTTCGCCTGTCTCATACATCTTGCTCACCAGATGGTAGATTTTGGTTAGGCCTGGCTCTTCCAAGGCTGTCAGTAGCTGTAATGGAATGTTGTCTACTCCCAGGGCCTTGTTTCGACTTAAGTCTTTCAGTGCTCTGTCAAACTCTTCACACAGTATCATATCTCCCATTTCATCTTCATCTACATTCTCTTCTCTTTCTATAATATTGTCCTCCAGAACATCGCCCTTGTGTAGACCCTCTATAAGACGATATTCAGTTTGTTTGTGCAAAATACCGGACTATTCATCAAATACATTAGTCCCGAACGCGTCCAGCCTCTGTACAGGTGATGAACTACAGCAAATAACAGTAAATGCATTGTAAATAGCCGAGTTTTTGTCAAAAGTGATATAGTCATAACTCTGTCTAATATGTTTGTATCTGTTAAGAGAAATAAATAAAAAATAGCGCGAATATGTCGTTAACACATACAACAGTTGACTTTCTAAAATTTTCCGTCAGTATACAGGATACCAAATGATGGTACGGTGGTGCTATGGCGTGCTGAAATGTAATGCCTCCGAATTTTTTATGTGAAAAATCTTAAAACTTTTTAAATAAAACAAAGTTTACTGACATTCATCATGTTTATTCTTCATGTCTATGTATTGGTTACTCAACCTAGAAAGACCGTTTGTATATATCGTACATGTAGAATATTTGATTTTGTTGTTGGAGTCATAGTCTCACCTCTGCTTGTGCCTTTTCATCGTTATTTAAAAGAAGTCCTCACAGATGTTATTTAAGTTTCGGAAACAAATGAAATCTGGATGGGGCCAAGTCTGGTCGGTATGGAGAATGATCGGTTACAGTGAACCCAAGGCGTTGCATTGTAGCAGACGTCGCAAAGCTAATGTGTGGTCTGGCATTGTCAAGCTGGAGCAGGAGGGTGTTCCATGTGTGGATGAAGCTTTCTGACGTTATAAATTCGATTACAGAACGCTGTTTCTCATGCATGGTAATAGTTACGCTACATACCGCCATGTTACAAGCTACAGCTCTGATCTGTCAGGCAGCACAGAGCTGCAAAGATGTAGACACACAGAATATAAAGATGTAGATTCTAGAAAACGTATGTTTATCTAAATAGTTTTAACAGTTCTCACATAAAATGTTAGGATACATTACTTTTAGCGTGACCTCGTATAATGAACATATTTTTGTCAGCAACTCATGGCTGAGAATCATGACGTGTTTCAAATAATTACGAGCTGTGGATTACTAGCTTCATGATACATATTGGGATCTTTCTCGCTTGTTAAACAACATCTACGCCGGCCGGTGTGGCCGAGAGGCTCTAGGCGCATCAGCCTGTAACCGTGTGACCGCTACGATCGCAGATTCGAATCATGACTTTGGCATGGATGTATGTTATGTCCTTCGGTTAGTTAGGTTTAAGTAGTTCTAAGTTCTAGGCGACTGATGACCTCAGATGTGAAGTCCCATAGTGCTCAGAGCCATTTTGAAACATCTGCAGCTAACCAGTGGCTCTACACTCTACTGTCATTCTCCCACATTCACCCATTGGGACGTGACGATCCAGCGTCGCTCTATCTGTCTCCAGTTATTACTGTCTTGAGCCGCTTGCTCCTGTTCGGTGATACCCAGCACTCTACAGTCTGCAGTCTGTTCGTCTCGCCATTAGCTTCTAGGTCTTACAGGGGATTTTGAGCCTTCCATCTTATTGTAATGCATGTGACGGACTATTCTGCCATGGATCATTCTGACAATATGGCCTTCCCATTGCAAATGTCTGGCTTTGGAGGCGGTTGGTCGGCTAACTTGACCAGTTCGGCGTTAGGTCTCGAAAGCAATGTTTGTTTTTCTTGGGCAAATGTCACCCAAAGGTTTTGCTGTACAGCCTATTTTCGAAGACTAAGAGTTAGTGCTCTTCTTTTTTGTTCATGCTTCAGGTCCATGAAATAGTGCTGGCCTGATGTTCGTGTTGCATAGTTTCAGTTTGGCTTTCCTGGTCAAGAGTTTGGGGTACATAAGTTTTTGAAGTTAAAAGTAAACTTTGTTTTTCTCCCGTAGGCAAATTTGGTATTCGACTTGTCTTCCATTGCAATCATTTGTCAGAGTTTGAAAATACCGCTTCAGTTGCAAACTACTTTATTTTCACAAGACCGGTTTCGGACTGTTATAAGCCCATCCTCAGTTGTCTTAGCTGTGCTGTGGTCCCCGAGCGCCGCTTGTACCAGACGCGGTGTGCTGCCTATGAGCGCTCATAGGCAGCTCACTGCGCCTGGTACACACAGCGCTTGGGGACCACAGTATAGCTACGACACCTGAGGATGGACTTATAACAATCCGAAACCGGTCATGTAAAAACAATTTACAACTGAAACGGTATTTAAAACCTCAGCTATAATGATCAATTGCGGATGTTCTGCCACCAGGATTGTTTGCAATTATTTGTATTTACAACATGGTGTTTCAAATTTGGAGTGTTCTTGAATATGTTGTTCTCTATTTGAAGATTATCACATTGTCCTGCAGACATTTTCCCTTGGTGTTATAATGTATTCTGTTAATTCATTATTAATATTTGGGCCTATTTCAGTGGTGGTTTCATTTAAGTTCTTGAACAGCGTTTCAGTTTCACCGTTGTTATTTTTTGTTAAAACTATGTCATTTGCGTAGATCAGTATATTTTGTTTGTATCTTTGATGTTTCCATTTTTTTCTAGTTGGTTTGCCGGCCGCGGTGGTCTCGCGGTTCTAGGCGCTCAGTCCGAAGCCGCGCGAAGGCTACGGTCGCAGGTTCGAATACTGCCTCGGGCATGGATGTGTGTGATGTCCTTAGGTTAGTTAGGTTTAAGTAGTTCTAAGTTCTAGGGGACTGATAACCTAAGATGTTAAGTCCCATAGTGCTCAGAGCCATTTGAACCATCTCGTTGGTTTCTCTTTACACGTTTTCCATGTGAACTTTGAAGGTAAGTGGGGGCAGATCACCACATTTCTACAGCTCAGTGTTGTTTACAAAACAATCCGTTATCGAGCCACAGTATGTCACCCTGCTCACTGCCTTCTCCATACATTTTTTTGAGCAAGCTGATGAATTTCTTGAGGATTCCGTATTCTGGCATGAATCCCTTCACCGTTTCTCTATGCATCGTTTCGTACGCCTTCAGGAAGTCTATGAATAAGTAATGGGCGCTCTTACTGTATTTTTATATATTTTCATTGATGGATTGGACTCAGCGCAAATGCTGTCTATTGTTGATCTACTTTTGTGAAAAGCATTCTGGTAGACCGCTTTCATGTCAGTATACTGGATGAGTCTTCTCAATATTATATTTGACCGTACTGTAAATACTGTAAGTAATGGGAATATTCCTGCGTAATTCCTACAGTTTTGTTTACTTCATTTCGTGTCTATAGGTCATTGATTCCGTACATTCATCTGATACTTTTTCATTTTACTTCATTTTAAGAATAAGGTGAAACAAGTTCTCGTGAAGCTTACGAAGGCCCTATTTCAGCAAACTCCTCTGGCTCCCACCGCTCTGTGGTTTTTCAGTTTTTTCGAACTGCTGATCACCTCTTCGTATGTTGGGTCATTTACAAGAGGTTCAGCTGTTGTATGGAAAGTTTTCTCCAGCCTCTTTACTCATTCTAGGCTATTCAACAATCCGTCAAAATATTATTTCCAAGCCTTCAATATATCGCCTGATCCATCGATAATGCTTCTGTCCATGTCATAAGTAGCTGATGTTCGTGGCTGATATCCCTTTCTGATGATATATATAGTGCCATATACTTTGCGAGTGTTGCTTTCTTTCTGGTCTTTCTCAGTACTCTGTGCGGTGTGCTTCAGGTGAAGACGTTTTTCGTTCTCTGTCCCCTTCAGCCTTGATCTAATTCTTTGCTTTGGCTGTCCTATAGCCATGCCTTGCTGGCTGTACCACTATTTTGCGTATATCACTGAAGCACTTCTTCCTTCGTTCTACTTTTGGTAACGTGGATTCAATTGACGCTTAAATCACTTTCTCGCGTTCTCTTTTTATCGACTACGTGTACGCTTGTAAGAAGCTACATTCACAGTGGAAGCAGGCATATAGTTGTGGCAGATAGCATGCCCACCCACGACAGTGGACTTATAAACTTTTCCAAAGCTATTGGTGACTAATGACTTCTAAGTCTTCTTATAATACAAATATTCCCAACATTACATACGTTTCAATAATAAAGTAATCGTTTCGTTGTTTCTAATATAATCACTGAGTTTGCTTTTAACACTTATATAAAAAAATTTATACTACAAAATTTTTTGCTTTGAAAAATCGAATTGTGGATATATTGTTGCCACTGGTAGAGTTGTTCCGGTTAGGTAAGACATACTTTACATAATTAATCTCCGCAAACTTCGGTAGGCGGTTAGCAGAGGTATGTACTTCAGTGGAAGTTGGCACGCTCAGCTTGGCTACCAAGACGGGTGGGGATAAGAAGTGGGAAGGCATTCCTTTGACAGAGCATAGGTATATGACGCTGTTCATCATGCCTAGGTTTTTATGATGAAACTGTTGGAATGGCGCAGTATCTGGGCTGCACGGATGCGTCAGGACGGGAAGGATTTTGCCACTACAAAACAAACGTCACCAACTGAATCACTGTGTGAGCGAGTGACACACGCTGCAACTTTGCAAATCTCTGAGACAACTTAAGGCTGCCCGCCACACATTTTCGTAGCATAGGTACAGTGACTTCTTTACTTTTATGAGAAGACGGGGTCAGTAGATATTGTTCCGTGTCCATAGTATCATTCCAAGGATTAGTTGTTATTGCCACCTGCGCCCGTCTCTGTCAGCCATCCGTCTCTTACGGGGTCTACCTGGATCTTTCTTTCCAATCAGCCGATAACTTACTACGTTTTTTGGGAATCTATTCTCTATCATTCTGTCAAAATGAACCTCCCATTCCATCCCATTCTATTCTATCTTGTCACTAACTGAAAAGATTTTTATCGTTTCATTCGCTATTTTATCCGTTTTATTATATCCTCTCCTACCCTCTTAAATATCTCATGCCAAGCTTCAGAGAGGTACGCTCATGTAACTATAGTGATTAATAATAAGACGAATTATTGAAAATCATCGGTAATTTGTCTTAGAGACGTATGTAGCATATATTAATTACGAGAAACTCTTAACATGAGACCCATTTTGCGAAAAATAATGGAGGTCAAAAATTTTCCTATCTACCTTACTTATGCCGTAAAGAGTCTATATGTAAATGCGAAAATACACTCCTGGAAATGGAAAAAAGAACACATTGACACCGGTGTGTCAGACCCACCATACTTGCTCCGGACACTGCGAGAGGGCTGTACAAGCAATGATCACACGCACGGCACAGCGGACACACCAGGAACCGCGGTGTTGGCCGTCGAATGGCGCTAGCTGCGCTGCATTTGTGCACCGCCGCCGTCAGTGTCAGCCAGTTTGCCGTGGCATACGGAGCTCCATCGCAGTCTTTAACACTGGTAGCATGCCGCGACAGCGTGGACGTGAACCGTATGTGCAGTTGACGGACTTTGAGCGAGGGCGTATAGTGGGCATGCGGGAGGCCGGATGGACGTACCGCCGAATTGCTCAACACGTGGGGCGTGAGGTCTCCACAGTACATCGATGTTGTCGCCAGTGGTCGGCGAAAGGTGCACGTGCCCGTCGACCTGGGACCGGACCGCAGCGACGCACGGATGCACGCCAAGACCGTAGGATCCTACGCAGTGCCGTAGGGGACCGCACCGCCACTTCCCAGCAAATTAGGGACACTGTTGCTCCTGGGGTATCGGCGAGGACCATTCGCAACCGTCTCCATGAAGCTGGGCTACGGTCCCGCACACCGTTAGGCCGTCTTCCGCTCACGCCCCAACATCCTGCAGCCCGCCTCCAGTGGTGTCGCGTCAGGCGTGAATGGAGGGACGAATGGAGACGTGTCGTCTTCAGCGATGAGAGTCGCTTCTGCATTGGTGCCAATGATGGTCGTATGCGTGTTTGGCACCGTGCAGGTGAGCGCCACAATCAGGACTGCATACGACCGAGGCACACAGGGCCAACACCCGACATCATGGTGTGGGGAGCGATCTCCTACACTGGCCGTACACCTCTGGTGATCGTCGAGGGGACACTGAATAGTGCACGGTACATCCAAACCGTCATCGAACCCATCGTTCTACCATTCCTAGACCGGCAAGGGAACTTGCTGTTCCAACAGGACAATGCACGTCCGCATGTATCCCGTGCCACCCAACGTGCTCTAGAAGGTGTAAGTCAACTACCCTGGCCAGCAAGATCTCCGGATCTGTCCCCCATTGAGCACGTTTGGGACTGGAAGAAGCGTCGTCTAACGTGGTCTGCACGTCCAGCACGAACGCTGGTCCAACTGAGGCGCCAGGTGGAAATGGCATGGCAAGCCGTTCCACAGGACTACATCCAGCATCTCTACGATCGTCTCCATGGGAGAATAGCAGCCTGCATTGCTGCGAAATGTGGATATACACTGTACTAGTGCCGACATTGTGCATGCTCTGTTGCCTGTTTCTATGTGCCTGTGGTTCTGTCAGTGTGATCATGTGATGTATCTGACCCCAGGAATGTGTCAATAAAGTTTCCCCTTCCTGGGACAATGAGTTCACGGTGTTCTTATTTCAATTTCCAGGAGTGTAGTTCCAATTCCTGGTTCGAAAATGTTGATTGAGATTTTAATAAATTAAGATGTTCTATAAAGGTGTGGTCTATTACTCACTTTACTTATTTTATTTGTTGATGAACTAGTTGTGAATTTGAAAGATAAAAACACAGTTAGGAATTAAAATAGAATCTGGCTTACCATCAAAAACTCTGTTATAGTCTCTTACCCACTTTACTTCACTTATGTTGATGGCTTGTTGTGAATTTGAAAGATAAAGACACAGGCATTAAAATAGAATCTAGCATATCATCAAATACTCTGTTATATGCTGATAACCAGAAAATTATATAGGAAACAGAAGATAACTTACAAAGTTAAGTATACAGATTGAGTATTTTATTCATGCTGAGCAATTATAAATGTGCATATAGAAATAATCAGTGACCCTCTGCATGAAAAAAACTTAATTTCTTAACCGGTTTCTGGCATTTAGTGCCATTTTCCAGAAGGTTATATATTACAAATTATTTGCAAGGGTCATTAGTAATATGCATACAATGAAGGAGTGACACAAGTTCAGAGATTACGCCAAAAATTGAACTTACCAGGTAATCATAAGCTGATTAGCAGCAGGGCATAATGTCTACACTTGTTGTTGGGCTCCTATATACCATTTTTGTACAGCCACTATGAATCGCACGACCACCGAATTTTGTTGTATGCAGTTTATTGCTGACACTCGCAAATAATGCCATGGGTATAGCCTCCTAAAGAATGGCACTAAGTTCTCGAAACCTTTTAAGAAATTTAATTTCTTTTATGCAGATGGTTGTGAATTATTTCGATACATATAGATTGGCACATAACACAATGTTTTAGAGCTTAATTATATTTGCAAATAAGACAAATGTATTGGCTTTCAAAGGGAAGAAGATTATCGAACACCATCACACCTCTTTTATCTAGGATGCGATATTTGTTTCAATTATCGAACGATATCCATAGAATGTTAATAAATATTAAGTGGTATGTGGAAGGACTGGAAGAACTTTAGCGAGAAAAACAGGAAAAGAAACAGATTAAATTCTATGAAGCTATGGCTGTTCCTATTCTTGTACAATGTTGCAAATCATTTACGGCAACAAAAAAGGAAAATCTCGAATTCAGGCAGCGGAGATGTAAGAGGCTCTAAAGAGATGGGTAAAATAAGGAGTTAAACTTATACTACGTTAATATGTCAACTAATGAAACTTCTGTAAATCAAATTTTAACCAGAATGGCATTACCTATATGAGTTTCTGTACATGGTGACTAAATTAATTAAGAATCTTTCATACTAGAGTTTTCTGTGAATGATACGTATTTCACAAATTTGCAGACAGTTATAATTGCTATGATTCCTAGTAAATCAAATAGTACGTCTCTAATAGACTGATACAAACGCTCCTCCTATGCATTAACTATATGTAACTCTACGTTTGCCATTTTTTTCTGGTCTGGAATGAAATGGCATTTAATCAGTGTTGTTTGTTTATGGCGTAAATAACAATGAATTAAAATATTTACCGCTCAGTGTAGTTGATGCAAAGGTCTTGTTGGATTTTAGCTCTCATCGAACTAACTGTGAAGTTCAGTTTAATAATACCGATTCAACTAAAGAACAACGAACTTGCTGCAAACTAATGACAGAATCTTTTATGGAAATTTTTTGATTTCCTTCCTGCAACCTAATATGAGGATTGATTAATGTGTGGATGACAGTAAATCACAATTAATTTTAGACTAGTTACGTAATCGGGTTGGAGTTGCGGGCATCATTAGATGCCAGCATGATGGTCCTTCCCCCAGATGGTGAGGGCAGGACGGTGGATTGTGTTTCATCAGTACCACGATGCGGTCAGAGTCAGAAGACTCAACCAGTAATAACATTCCCTAATTTTCAAGCGTCTGTACCGAGGTTCATGGCGGCAACTTGGCTGCATGCTTGATAACCCCTGTCTGCATTGGTCACCTCAGCATACCACACAGCAGCGTGTTTTTTCGCAATAGAGCGAGTACCCCACACAGGAACGTTATCTTAGTGCAAGAGCAGCAACTGGTGCGGCCTTGGAGATGCAACGCTGTTCTCAGGTGTCTGGCAGGTGCAGCATAAACTGGGCGGCCGACCGCTCCCAGCAATCTTACAGATGTGTAGTTGTGCACACCTGAAGGGCCCAGTCCCTGGACTCCTTGGAGTTGACCAGAGTGCAAAAAGAAAACAGCTAACGGAATTATTTTCCTGGTCTCATCAGCTCGGGACACGGAGCCATCAGATCTTGTAATTCCTTGTAGAACAGTGGCTAGCCGATGGCGCCGATGGCGCTGCCAGTCATTATTGAAGCTCATTCATCCATATAGACTGACAGCTGTGAAGAATGGTACAATTTCAGTTGTAGTGGAAGCTCTAGGAGCTGAACAGTGAGCATTTATAATCACTCCAATTAGCTATGTAGTGAAAGGGCCCCACCTCCAGTCGCGTAGGTAACCACAACAGCTTGGCGTTGTGCCACAGCATTTGGAAATTTCTGCTCTCTGCTGCGATGGACTAGGGTCTGGCACCAGCAAGATCCTATCATCCAGAACCTGGGTTACTCAGGGACCATTGCTTTTCACAATATATATAAATGACCTAGTAGATAGATTTGGAAGTTCCATCCGGCTTTTCGTGGATGATGCTGTAGTACACAGAGAAGTTGCAGCATTATAAAATTGTAGCGAAATGCAGGAAGATCTGCAGCGGATAGGCACTCGGTGAAGGGAGTGGCAACTGACCCTTAACGTAGACAAATGTAATGTATTGCGAATACATAGAAAGAAGGATCCTTTATTGTATGATTATATGATAGCGGATCAAACACTGGTAGCAGTTACTTCTGTAAAATATCTGTGAGTATGCGTGTGGAACGATTTGAAGTGGAATGATCATATAAAATTAATTGTTTGTAAGGCGGGTACCAGGTTGAGATTCATTGGGAGAGTCCTTAGAAAATGTAGTCCATCAACAAAGGAGGTGGCTTACAAAACACTCTCTCGACCTATACTTGAGTATTGCTCATCAGTGTGGGATCGGTACCAGATAGGGTTGACGGAGGAGATAGAGAAGATCCAAAGAAGAGCGGCGCGTTTCTTCACAGGGTTATTTGGTAACCGTGATCGCGTTACGGAGATGTTTAGCAAACTCAAGTGGCAGACTCTGCAAGAGAGGCGCTCTGCATCGCGGTGTAGCTTGCTGTCCAGGTTTCGAGAGGATGCGTTTCTGGATGAGGTATCGAATATATTGCTTCCCCCTACTTATACCTCCCGAGGAGATCACGAATACAAAATTAGAGAGATTAGAGCGCGCACGGAGGCTTTCAGACAGTCGTTCATACCGCGAACCATACGCGACTGGAACAGAAAAGGGAGGTAATGACAGTGGCACATAAAGTGCCCTCCGCCACACACCGTTGGGTGGCTTGCGGAGTATAAATGTAGATGTAGATGTAGAGCTCGCCTGGCAGCTTCTCAACAGCTGCGACGCGTGAACCGATGTTGTTGCCTCAACAGCTATGAAAATTAATTATCTATTACGAGCACTTATGACAAATGACAAGTCATTTTTACAATTCATTTGGATGACTTGTATCCCCTAGTACATTTGGTGATTATGTTTGAGAACTGCTCTCTCCTTTTATAATTACCCTATCCTTAAGCAAAGTATCATTTAGATATCAAATAGGAAAAAACTTGAAGAACAGTCACATTTTCGGTAAGAAAAGATATAACTTGTCTGTCTTAAATGAGTAACAGATAAAAGAATACAGTATAAGAAACCTACATAATCTTTATAGACGGTACTAAAGCTTATCGTAATATGCACAGAGGTAAACAATGGAATATTAAGGAAAATAGAGGAATACAACCATCCGATAGAAGATATTCGAAATAAATATACAGGACCATTGATAGATATAAAGTAGGAATCTGAAACAATCGCCCAAGGTAATATTATTGGAGTGGTCAGGTGAGGAAGTTGTGTTTCATCGATACTTTGTAGTTTACATTTAGACGACGTCTGAAGGAAATGGATACAACGGATTATGAAACTTAAACAGAGGACGTTCCTAAAGAAACAAATTTCATCAAAACTAGTATGTTTGCTAACGACCTCATTGTATTTACGGATATTGAAAATAACTTACAGAGCGAGCTGTTTGAAATATACAAAATAGCAAAGCTACATAATAGAAGCATTATTATCGACAAATGAAACGAAGTTGATAGCATTCCGAGATTCACAACCTCTAAGATCTAATTTCATGAAACTCGTGCTCCGGCAGGGAGCGATTTACATTTTCGTGCTCTCGATGCGACTGCTGCAGCGCGGTCCACAAACAGTCTTACTGATGGCTCGGCTGAGAAGACGCACTACGTAGCTCCCACTTCCTCACTGACCTCTGCTGCACACTCGTAGACCGTTTTGGCGCGTTGCGAGCAGCTCTTCTCTTGGGTTCCTCCGCATCCCGTCAGGACTGCGGATGTAGTGCAACAAGAAACGTGATTCTTCCGGCCAGGCAGCACGTTTTCATTGAGCTACGGTGAACCTTCTGGGATCCCATGATGAACACAGAAATCATAATGGACGATATCGGAGGCTCACCATTGGTAACATAACTGGATCGTCTGCTGCGGAGCACATGTTCAGCAATGTTCACAGAACCGTTTGCTTTAATACACGCTTTCAGTCTGCATCCGCCGGTTGAAAACAGCCTTTAAAACCTGTAATTGTGTTGCAGGGTAGGGTGTGCTGAGAAGTAATTGTTAAGTGAAAACTTCCATACGTTCCGCCGTTTCTGAGTTAATTAGCGTTGAAGTTAAACAGTCAGGCTGCGGCGCCCGCAAGTACAAGCGGCCCCTCCAGGTACAAGTAAATGAAGAAACGAACCACCACAACCGTCTTACCACGGCAAGATATTGTACGATTTTGTATTTTTTTATTTTTTTATTTTTTATTTATTTATTTATTTATTTTTTTGTCATCAGTCTACTGACTGGTTTGATGCGTCCCGCCACGAATTTCTTTCCTGTGCTAACCTCTTCATCTCAGAATAGCACTTGCAACCTATTATTTGCTTGACGTATTCCAATCTCTGTCTTCCTCTACAGTTTTTGCCCTCTACAGCTCCCTCTAGTACCATGGAAGTCATTCCCTCATATCTTAGCAGATGTCCTATCGTCCTGTCCCTTCTCCTTATCAGTGTTATCCACATATTCCTTTCCTCTCCGATTCTGCGTATAACCTCCTCATTCCTTACCTTATCAGTCCACCTAATTTTCAACATTCGTCTATAGCACCACATCCCAAATGCTTCGATTCTCTTCTGTTCCGGTTTTCCCACAGTCCATGTTTCACTACCATACAATTGCTGTACTCCAGACGTACATCCTCAGAAATTTCTTCCTCAAATTAAAGCCGGTATTTGATATTAGTAGACTTCTCTTGGCCAGAAATTCCTTCTCATACCTTCGTCTTTCTCCGATTTACTCTCAAACCATACTGCGTACTCATTAGACTGTTCATTCCGTTCAGCAGATAATTTAATTCTCCTTCACTTTCACTCAGGATATCAATGTCATCAGCGAATCGTATCATTGATATCCTTTCACCTTATATTTTAATTCCACTCCTGAACCTTTCTTTTATTTCCATCATTGCTTCCTCGATGTACAGATTGAAGAGTAGGGGCGAAAGGCTACAGCCTTGTCTTACACCCTTCTTAATACGAGCACTTCGTTCTTGATCGTCCACTCTTATTATTCCCTCTTGGTTGTTGTACATATTGTATATGACCCGTCTCTCCCTATAGCTTACCCCTACTTTTTTCAGAATCTCGAACAGCTTGCACCATTTTATATTGTCGAATGCTTTTTCCAGGTCGACAAATCCTATGAACGTGTCTTGATTTTTCTTTAGCCTTGCTTCCATTATTAGCCGTAACGTCAGAATTGCCTCTCTCGTGCCTTTACTTTTCCTAAAGCCAAACTGATCGTCACCTAGCGCATTCTCAATTTTCTTTTCCATTCTTCTGCATATTATTCTTGTAAGCACTTCGATGCATGAGCTGTTAAGCAGATTGTGCGATAATTCTCGCACTTGTCAGCTCTTGCCGTCTTCGGAATTGTGTGGATGATGCTTTTCCGAAAGTCAGATGGTATGTCGCCAGACTCATATATTCTACACACCAACGTGAATAGTAGTTTTGTTGCCACTTCCCCTAATGATTTTAGAAATACTGATTGAATGTTATCTATCCCTTGTGCCTTATTTGACCGTAAGTCCTCCAAAGCTCTTTTAAATTCCGATTCTAATACTGGATCCCCTATCTCTTCTAAATCGACTCCTGTTTCTTCTTCTATCACATCAGAGAGGCTTTCAGTGTATTCTTTCCACCTATCTGCTCTCTCCTCTGCATTTAACAGTGGAATTCCCGTTGCACTCTTAATGTTACCACCGTTGCTTTTAATGTCACCAAAGGTTGTCTTGACTTTCCTGTATGCTGAGTCTGTCCTTCGGACAATCATATCTTTTTCGATGTCTTCACATTTTTCCTGCAGCTATTTCGTCTTAACTTCCCTGCACTTCCTATTTATTTCATTCCTCAGCGACTTGTATTCCTGTATTATTGATTTTCCCGGAACATGTTTGTACTTCCTCCTTTCATCAATCAACTGAAGTATTTCTTCTGTTACCCTTGGTTTCTTCGCAGCTACCTTCTTTGTACCTATGTTTTCCTTCCCAACTTCTGTGATGGCCCTTTTTAGAGATGTCCATTCCTCTTCAACTGTACTGCCTACTGCGCTATTCCTTATTGCTGTATCTATAGCGTTAGAGAACTTCAGACGTATCTCGTCATTCCTTAGAACTTCCGTATCCCACTTCTTAGCGTATTGATTCTTCCTGACTAATGTCTTGAACTTCAGCCTACTCTTTATCACTACTATATTGTGATCTGAGTCTATATCTGCTCCTGGGTGAGCCTTACAATCCAGTTTCTGATTTCGGAATCTCTGTCTGACCATGATGTAATCTAATTGAAATCTTCCCGTATCTCCCGGCCTTTTCCAAGTATGCCTCCTCCTCTTGTGATTCTTGAACAGGGTATTTGCTATTACTAGCTGAAACTTGTTACAGAACTCAATTAGT
Organism: Schistocerca gregaria; assembly: GCF_023897955.1. Classification (NCBI taxonomy): domain Eukaryota; kingdom Metazoa; phylum Arthropoda; class Insecta; order Orthoptera; family Acrididae; genus Schistocerca; species Schistocerca gregaria. The sequence continues at coordinate 353,283,180 of NC_064926.1, forward strand.
CTTTCTCCTCTTTCATTCCTTGTCCCAAGCCCATATTCTCCTGTAACCTTTTCTTCTACTCCTTCCCCTACAACTGCATTCCAGTCTCCCATGACTATTAGATTTTCGTCCCCCTTTACATACTGCATTACCCTTTCAATATCCTCGTACACTTTGGATATTAATAAAGTTTATTATAGATGCTTTTGTAGAAGTACAAGTGTTTTGAATTAACTCGACAATAGCTACATGACTGTGTTTATAGTTGAAGTAGGTATTCAAAGTGAGTTCCTTGTACTCGGAAGGTACAGGTCCTCTTCACTGCATGCCTCATTGACCATTTGGGTGCTCAGTGATTCTTGCATCATATTACTCTGGCATCATAGGTTCAACACATTGGCTAGATGAAGTCTAAACCTAAATCTGTGCACATGCCTCAAGACCTTAAAATAAAAATAAAAAAAGAACCACCAGTTAGAACTTTTACTTAAAATCTGACGCCCGAAATATTTTAGAATAACATTCTCTAACCAGATAAGGCAATTTCCATGTGGCAGGGATTTGAGCATATGCTAGCGGCCCTTTCAAATAATCAACAATTAAATGCAAAATGCCGAAACGTAGAACAGCTGACGTCGGAAACCAAGTGGAGGCAAGCTCCCAGCTGCTTCGAATGAACTGCAGACATCCGAGACAAGTTTCCGACGAATGCTACAAACGACGCTGATTCGCAAATGGAAGGAGGTTGGACGTGACTCTGCCCTAGACCGAAAACCAAAGAAGGCGTTGACTCGTTGTCCGGAAAAATACCGCGATTAAGTCATTCAGAGCGATTAGGGTAGCCCGGGGCAGCATCCGGAGGCTTCGACGATTCGCGATGATTTCCCCAGGAGGACCCCCGAACCACGTGATCCTAAACAACCAGGTAAGTGGTAGCCTCGCCAAGCGCATCAGCTCAACAGCCGCACCGCTCTGTAAAGTAACAGCCGGCTCACGAAACACGCACCATAGAGTCAGCAATTGGAGTGTTGCTCCCCAAGAAGCACGATCGCTGTACTGGACACCACTACCAACATGCGCGAGCTTCGACCACCTCCATCTCGCTCGCTCCGCACTTTTCTTCCTACCACAGAGAGAGACCAAGGACTCTCGAACCGGCAAGAGAAGTGCTGAATTCGGCGCGCGCGAACTATCGGCCTCGTAGCACCGCTAACCTCGTTACTGCAATGTTCCATGCTACAAAAACTCGTAAAACACACCCGAAGCTCAGTAGAGAACCAACAGGCTTGGCACTCTGACTGTGTGCAGTACTGTCGTATCCATTCTGTTTACAGTTCCACGTCTCGAAACTGTCAACAAAGACTACACCCCGGACAGACACGCGGTGTTTACACAGAATTATGTCAGTAGTGGCTGCTACGTCGCAAAGTCTCAAATATACTGTTGCCAAGTTATGCTACATCGGCCATATTGCCATCCTAGAGTCTATGTATACACGTGTGGGTCGCTCTGCTGATCACAAGAACTGTTCCCTCCAGTATAGATAATGATATGCACACGTAATTTTATAGTGATCTGTTGACGTTGATGTTCTGGGCATTCACGTGATCCTTTAGACAGAACGTTAAGCAGATACCTTTTATTTACCCTACGTGCAATCAGATTAACTTAAGTCCACAAGTTTGGCCACTTACAGTTATTTGTAGATCGCAGTCAAACTGCCTGCAGTCCATCTCTGTCTGAAAAGGGGGGCAACGGAGAACGACACGATCAGCGGAGCCTTCCTCTCAACAGTCACACGTTGGTTTGCTACTATATCCCACTCTATGAAAATGTTTGGGATATTGAACTGTTAGTACGTGCTGCATACTTCGATCAGCGGCAATCTCAAGCTGTGTGAGCCTGTTCCTGATGTTTGGGAATGTATTGTAAACCGATCTTGCGGTTCTTATAGTGTACCAGTCTGACTTCCCTACATCTAACTTCCAAGCTCGGAAATGTCTTTTATTAGTAATACACTATGTGATCAAAAATATCCGGACGCCTCCAAAAACCTACTTTGTTCGTATTAGGTGCATTAAACTGTCACGTACTGCCAGGTATTCCATATCAGTGACCTCAGTAGTCATTAGAAATCGCGAGAGAGCAGAATGCTTCAGTCCGGAACCGTACTGCTGCTACGGTCGCCGGTTCCAATCCAGAATCGGGCAAAGATGTGTGTGATGTCCTTAGGTTAGTTAGGTTTACGTAGTTCTAAGTTCTAGGAGGCTGATGACAACAGATATTAAGTCCCATAGTGCTCAGACCCAATTGAACCAGTTCTACACCAACCACCGTTCGTGTCACGCGCGAGCCGGCCGGTGTGGCCGTGCGGTTCTAGGCGCTTCAGTCCGGAACCGCGCAGGTTCCAATCCTGCATCGGGCGTGGATGTGTGTGATGTCCTTAGGTTAGTTACGTTTAAGTAGTTCTAAGTCTAGGGGACTGATGACCTCAGATGTTAAGACCCATAGTGCTTAGAACCATTTGAACCTTTTGAAGAGCAGAATGGGCGTTCCGCGGAACTCATGGACTTCGAACGTGGTTAGGTGATTGGGTGTCACTTGCATCATACGTCTGTATGCGAGATATTCACAGTCATAAACATGCCAAGGTCCACTGTTTTCGATGTCGTAGTAAAGTGGAAACGTGGAGGGACACGTACAGCCCGACCTCGTCTGTTGACTGACAAAGACCGCCGACATTTGAAGAGGGTTGTAATGTGTAACAGGTACACATCTATCCAGACCATCACACAGGAATTCCAAACTGCATCAGGTCCACTGCAAATACTACGACAATTAGGTGGGAATTGAGGAAACTTGGATTTCATGTTCGGGCTTCTGCTCATAAGCCACACATCACGCCGGTAAATGTGAAATGACGCCTCGCTAGGTGTAAGAAGAGTGGAAAAACGTTGTGTTGGTTGACGATCGCGGTACACAATGACGCGGTCCGATGGCAGGGTGTGGCTGTGATGAATGCCTGGTGAACGTCATCTGCCAGCATGTGCTATGTCAACAATAATATTCTGAGGCGTTGGTGTCATGTCGTTGTAGTGTTTCTCATGGAGCGGGCTGGCACTCGTTATTGTTTCGCGTGGCACTGTCACAGCACAGGCCTACATTAATATTTTAAGCACTTTCTTGCTTTCCAATGTTGAAGAGCAATTCTGGGATGGTGACTGCACCTTTCCACACAATCGAGCACCTGTTAAAATACACGACCTGTAGCGGAGTGGTTACACGACAATAATATCCCTGTAATGGACTGGTCTGCACAGAGTCCTTACCAGAATCCTATAGAACACCTTTTAAATATTTCCGAATGCCGACTTATTGCCACGCCTCACCTGCTGACATCGATACCTCTCCTTAGTGCAGTTCTCCATGAAGAATGGGCTGCAATTCTGCAAGAAACCTTGATTGAACGTATGCTTACGAGAGTGGAAGCTGTCATCAAGGCTAAGGGTGGGCCAACGCCACATTGAATTCCAGCGTTATAAATGCAGGGCGCGAGGAACTTGTAAGTTGTTTTCGGTCAGGTGTCCGGATACTTTTGATCACATTGTGTATGAGTTCTTGTAATCTCGTCCAATTAATCATATTGTCCACACCTCAACCAATACTGTGCGGCTCTGTAACGTAGCACGATATCCATCGGAGATACACCGAGAGTAACTAGTAATCCCTCAACAAGTGTAGTGCGAAAGGCACCGGCGAGACACTGAAGTACGCTGCGCTGAATTCGTTGCAGTACTGTTTCGTAATTGCCCAGTCAAAGGCGATGCACACAGACACTGGCTGCGAAGCTCACAATGGAGTTGAAGATAGCTTCGTGATATGACCGCACAACATTTACAGTTATTTATAGTTAACTGTTCCAGTACGTGTAGTCATATGCATAAACCTTTATTTTTGTGGTTACCAGTTTAGGTGAGTTCATCACCATCTTCAGACTTCGTACCACGTTGGTAGTTGGTGGCTGTGATCGGAATTTTAAAAAATATGGACACTCCGATACACCTTTATTAAAAATAGCATCACTGTCGGCTCTCGACATATGGTAGAAATTAGAAACATTTCGATATATCGGCAGAAGATATAGCAAGGTACCTGCCTATAAAACTACTGGTTGCACTTTGTACATGTACTGCCAATTTTAGAGTTGTATGATTAAGTATACATTTGTTATTATATACTGTGTAAATCAACGAGCTAGTAGCCCGCCTATCCCTTTTAGAGCAAGAACTGAAAGGAAAACGTTGTGCTCTCACACTTGCCGATAACCACTTGGCTGACAATGGTAACTGCATATAATGGCACTATAAAAGTGTCTGATGGGTCCATCGTTCTTTTTCGTCAGATAACGAATTTGTCCGGTACGCTTCCTGTCGACTTCCTTGTGTGTGTGTTTCCTTTTCTTTTCATTTCTGAAACTGTCAGCGAACTAGCTGTTGTAGTACCAAAATTGGTTGGCGAAGCTAAGCACCGTAGTTTCTGTTGGTAGCGAGGAGCGCCGATTACGTCAGCATTTCCCATAAAACGCCTCCGCCCACCGCAACGACCAGTCTTGTCATTTAGATTTTTGTTCATCATTTTCAGCAACAGTTTTTGAAGAATTACAATGTGGAGAAATAACACACTAGTTGCGTTAAAAGCTTAACGCAACTAGTGAGCTGTTTCTTCACAACGGAAATCTTGTTATTGCCCCACCCCCTCCCACCCACCACCCAGTGTGAGAGGAGATGTTCTTTCGGGCCACATATACTTGCTTGACAACCAGCGACATAATCACGATTATTCAGTGACCCCAATATAGAAAAAATTCCATTACTTTACATCTATGGTGGACAACGGCCTTGCCGCAGTGGATACACCGGTTCCCGTGAGATCACTGACGTTAATCGCTGTCGGGCGTGGTCGGCATTTGAATGGGTGACCTTCCAGGCCGCCATGCGCTGTTGCCATTTTTCTGGGTGCACACAGACTCGTGATGCCAATTGTGGAGCTATTTGACCGAATAGTTGCGGCTTCGGTCAAGAATACCATCATGACGACCGGGAGAGCGGTGTACTGTCTCCATGCCTCTCCTATCCGCTTCCTCATCTGACGATGGCACGGCGGTCGGATTATGCCATTATGGTTGCTGTACATTAGGACACGTATTTGTAAAACAGATCTGAAGATGGTCATTATGGCCCGAAACCGGTAGTCTGATTACAAAAAATTTGTGACCATACACGTAAAGTAAATGAAACTTAACATATATGTCCTTAAGACAGTCGAAGAGAAACATTGGACATGAAGTCAGCTCAGAAAATAATAAGACTGTTCTACACAGTGAATGTAAAATTATGTCCTACTCCAGTTTCAAAAGAACAACTTGTAACATTTCGTGAAAATTGTAAAAAGATTATAATATAAAATAAAAATATCGGCTCTTGATATTGCCGTTTTGGTGTTGTCATATCGATATACAGCAGGATTAAACGCCACCCTAACGTATAGATATTTTCTTAATCATTATCGGCATGTCGATATACCGATGTTTTACTAACAGCCCTAGAACGGAGTAGGCGTTACGAATTCCACGAAAGTCAAGCAGCTGACGTTCGTGGAGCTCGTAACGGCTGCTCTGATCACCGCCAACGCCTACCAACATAGTCTGAAGATGGTCAGCCACTGACCCAAACCGGTAATCACAAAAATTAAGTGTCTTGCTGTCGAGGCAGTTAATGCTCATCTTGAATTACTAAATGAAACCACAGTTCTCCGCCAGACATGTTCTCACACATTACTTATGTAGTCTGCAGTTTGTAATTCCAGTACAGTGCCATGACCTACATTAATGGAACGAGAAGACCGCCGCGCCGAGCGCCTGACGCGGGAATGCGTGACGCGAGCGCAGGCACGGCGGCGGCTGACAGCGCCGTCCGGATTGGCACGCGCTGGCTGCGTCCGCCGGCCAGCACCGCACTGGCTGCGCCGAATAACACAATTTATCGGCATTCGCGCCGTTATTTGTGTGGCGGCAAACGCGTGGCGCGGCGCACAGAGCTACATTACGCATAAATATCGCGCCCGCCGTCGGATTGCGAAAGATAGCGTCGCCGTCTGACGGAAATACGACTGCCGTGATGCATCGGGCCGTTGCCCGGAACGGCTGCCGGCGGAGGCGTCCGCTGCCGTCGGCCTATGATTTACAGGTCAGCCGCCGCTTCAGTGACGCGGGCGCTTCTTTCCGCTCTTTTCCAAAGTAAAATCGTCTTCGCCGATATCGTTCACTTGTCTTGAAACAATTCAGTGTTCTAGCGTAGTGTTTCCTGCGCTATTGTAGGCATTACATACACTACAGGTATGCTTCTATCCTGGTTGTATTAGTGATATTTAATTATTTGTTACAGGTTGGTTTATTCAGGGGAAGGGACTAAACAGCGACGTCATAGGTTCAAAAATGGCTGTGAGCACTATGGGACTTAACATCTACGGTCATCAGTCCCCTAGAACTTAGTACTACTTAAGCCTAACTAACCTAAGGACATCAGACAACACCCAGTCATCACGAGGCAGAGAAAATCCCTGACCCCGCCGGGAATCGAACCCGGGAAGCTGGGCGCAGGAAGCGAGAACGCTACCGCGTGACCACGAGCTGCGTACAGGTCACAGGTCCCATAGTATTGAGGAAGGATATGGTAGGCGCCGGCCGTGCCCTTTTTAAGGAACCGTGCCGGCATTTGCCTGAGGCGATTTGGGGAGATCACGGAAAACCTAAATTGAGCCGTTGTCCTCCCGTATGAGGGTCCAGTGTGCTAACCACTGCGCCACCTCTCTCGATTTTGTTACAGCGTGTTTCCGTAAGAACGTGCAGAAATTTAACAGGGCGTAGAGGATGCTCCACTGAAAAATTTGAGTTACGGCACCTGGTATCGGAGAAGCCAACTTAAGGAGACAATATGAATAAAGTCACATTACTTTCTACATTTTTATTTACGTTAGTTAACGGTACGTACCATCATTGACACAATGAACATACCATTTCTATTGCATCTAACAAAATGTGTTGAAACTATTGACCATTAACCTCAATGCAAGCATGGTATCGGCGAACAAGATTCTGACGCATCTTGACATATCCAAGGTGGTTCATTGATCGTGACCGGGCGAAATATCTCAGGAAATAAGAGTCAATCGAAAATCGTACAAAGAACGAAACGTGTCTAGCTTGAAGGGGGAAACCAGATGACGCTATGGCTGGCCCGCTAGATGCCGCTGCCCTAGGTCAAACGGATATCAACTGCGTTTCTTTAAAATAGCAACCCAAAATTTTTTATTTCATATTCGTGTATTACGTAAAGAAATAGGAATGTTTTAGTTGGGCCACTTTTTTCGCTTTGTGATACATGGCGCTGCAATAGTCACAAATATATGCCTCACAACTTTAGACGTACAGTTGGTAACAGGTAGGGTTTTGAATTAAACTACAGAACGTAAGTGTGTTATGAACATTTATTTCGGGTTTTCCAATGTGATACATGTACTTTTGTGAACTTACCAATTCTGTGAACGGATGCTGTTACATCGTGATTACCTGTAAATACCACATTAATGCAATAAATGCTCAAAATGATGTCCATTAACTTCAATGCATTGGGCAATACGTGTAACGACATTCCTCTCAACAGCGAGTACTTCGCCTTCCGTAATGTTCTCACATGCATTGACAATGTGCTGACGAATGTTGTCAGGCGTTGTGGGTGGATCACAATAGCAAATATCATTTAACATTCCACACAGAAAGAAAACCGGGGACGTCAGATCCGGTGAACGTGCGGGCCATGGTATGGTCTAGACGACCAATCCACCTGTCATGAAATATGCTATTTAATACCTCTTCAACCGCACGCGAGCTATAAGCCGGACATACATCATGTTGGAAGTACATCGCCCTTCTGTCATGCAGTGAAACATCTTTTAGTAACATCGATAGAACATTACGTAGGAAATCAGCATACATTGCACCATTTAGACTGCCATCGATATTATCCTTCCTCCCGTAATGCCGCACCATACATTAACCTGCCAAGGTCGCTGATGTTCCACTTGTCGCAGACATCGTGGATTTTCCGTTGCCCAATAGTGCATATTATGCCGGTTTACGTTACCGCTGTTGGTGAGTGACGCTTCGTCGCTAAATAGAACGCGTGCAAAAAGTCTGTCATCGTCCCGTAATTTCTCTCGTGTCGTGTGGCAGAACTGCACACGACGTTCAAAGTCGTCGCCATGCAATTCATGGTGCATAGAAATATGGTACAGGTGCAATCGATGTTGATGTAACATTCTCAACACCGACGTTTTTGAGATTCCCCATTCTCGCGCAATTTGTCTGCTACTGATGTGCAGATTAGCCGCGACAGCAGCTAAAACACATACTTGAACATCATCATTTGTTTCGGGTCATGGTTGACGTTTCACATGTGGCTGAACTCTTTCTATTCCCCTAAATAACGTAACCATCCGGCGGACGGTCTGGACACTTGGATGATGTCGTCCACGATACCGAGCAGCATACATAGCACTCGCTAGTTGGGCATTTTGATCACAACAGCCATACATCAACACCATATCGTCCTTTTCCGCAATTAGTAAACGGTCCATTTTCACACGGGTAATGTATCACTAAGCAAAAACCGTCCTCACTGGCGGAATGTTTCGTGATACCACGTACTTAGACGTTTGTGACTATTACAATGTCGCCTATCACAAAGCGAAAAAAGTGGCCCACCTAAGACATTCATATTTCTTTACGTACTACACGAATATGTAATTAAAAAGGGGGGTTTCTATTTAAGAAAACGCTGCTGAAATCCGTTTGACCTATGGCTGCGACATCTAGCGGGGCAACCATAGCGCCATCTGGTTTCCCCCTTCAAGCTAGACGAGTTTCGTTCTTTGGCCCGGTCACTATCAATGGGCCACCTTGTATATCTGCTGTGTTTCGAATCACATCACAGGCAGCTAAGATTCTCTCCACTAATTCCATCTCCGTGTCCACTGGGGTCTCCTACACCAGTGACTTTACATATCTCCGGAGGAAATAATCAAGAGGATTCAGGTCACGTGATCTCTCAGCCCATGGAATAGGAACTTCCCTTCCAATCCAGCGACCAGTAAATGCTGTACTGGTACTTCTCCATCGTATTCCTCTGTTCGTCTCTGAATATCTCCGAGTACGAATGGGTTGGTCGTAGAATCTTACGACGTTTTGTCATAGGACAATGTAAATCCGATACAACAGAGCCAACTCATGGACAAGTAAAGTAAACCAAATCTGCATCATGACTTCCAGGTAATGAGGGTTGTCCTACATTTTTCCTTGCAGGAAATAATGATGGATGGGATGTATGGGGGAGGAGATCAGACAGCGAGATCATCGGTCTCATCGGATTAGGGAAGGACAGGGAAGAAAGCCGGCTGTGTCCTTTCAAAGGGATCATCCCGGCATTTGCTTGGAGCGATTAACGGAAATCACGGAAAAACTAAACAAGGATGGCCGGACGCTGGATTGAACCGTCGTTCTCCCGAATGTGAGTTCACAGGAAATAAAGAATTTACTTGTAAATAAACAGCACACTACCTGTAAACTTGTACGCATGATCGTTGCAAATAAGCTGGAAAACAGTAATTCTCGGAAAAGCGGTAGGGAAGTTTACTTCGAATCTCCATAAGCTGGCTTTTCTGACCGGTGGTTCCCTACCTCATATTATTCATTGGAGCGTTGTCTATGTCCTGTTACACTTTGGAACGCTCTTGCTCGAACACGCTGTATATTCTGCCTTATTCTCAGTGGTTCACTGAGCTGCATGAAAAGGTATATAACAAACCGCAATGACTCCCCACAGCTTTCTTACTAAAATTACTTTTAGCTAACGAAATCGATAGTTCGTTTCTTCTGCTTGATGCGTTAGCAGAAATTCATCATATGCTGTTTGTGGCTGTTAAAGTTTTATTTTCGTAGGGCAATTTCGGCTTTTTGCTGCATTATTGTGGATCATTTTTCAGCATAAACAATTTGTGCTCTCCCAGGGGACACCGCCTCACCGAAGACACCTTCAGCGCTGGGCGGCAGGTTTTGCGTGCTTCGATAAGTCGAGAGCTTCACCGGCGGTGAAGCTACTGGCAGGGTCACTGTGGCCTGAGTGGTCTCGACTGAGGAGCCAGACGAAGTAGTGTCCCTCAACATAGGGCAGCAAGGTCTCCAGAGGCGCGGTCAAGCCAGCTTCCCTAAGGGAGACAACCCCTACAGAAAATCAGGCAGGTAGCGATACCAGAACGCGACCTAACTTTCGCAGCGCCCGTAACGCAGCCGGGATATTGTCAAATTAGTGGCAAACTCACAACAACCTCGGATATAGGTCTGGATCAACAGATGACAATCAGAAAATCTTGAAGGACAAACGATTTGGCTTTACGGATTATGCGTCATTGGCAACGTGAAATGTTAGGAAAGAAAAACAAGGAAAACCAGTTAAATCAAGTACTCAAGGAGGCACCACAATAATAACAGAAACTAAATAAAAACTAAAAGGAACCAAAGATTTGACAGTCTACTGGATGGCTTACGGTGGAGTGCCACAAAGAAAACGAGCTAGTGATGGAATAGCAATTTCAGTCAATATTAAGTGAAGGGGGGCGATTTGTGAACACAGCTTCATAACTGAAAGAATAATAAGTCAGATTTCAAATTCCAGGATATCATCTAAAAGTTGTAGGTGTCTAAAGCCCATAGAAGGGAAGATAGAATGATACTGACACTTTTCACGATGAACTTCAGAACGAATTACATAAAATCAACAAGACAGACAATGTTGTCATCCCTGGTGATTTTAATGCAAGAGCTGGTAATCCACCTATACCAGGAGTAGTAGGAATATTTAGAGAAAAGACCCTTAATAATAATGGAAAGAACTACGCCAGCCGGCCGTTGTGGCCCCATAGTAGATGCTGTGCTCCACAACATTGCATGACTTCCATAGAAAGCATTATTACCACCAGCGACAGGCAAGGTAATATTAAGTGGTTAGCCGGCCAGGGTGGCCGAGCGGTTCTAGGCGCTTCATTCTGGAACCGCGCGACGACCACGGTCGCAGGTTCGAATCCTGCCTCGGGCATGGATGTGTGTGATGTCCTTGGGTTGTTCTAGGGGACTGATGACCTCAGATGTTAAGTCCCAGAGTGCTCAGAGGCATTTGAACTATTTGGAACTACGCCAGTTTTCGTCCTTCAACAATTTTAAAATTAGTAACACATTTTACAGAAAGAAATTCATTCATAAGTTTACATGGAGTGTACTAGGATTAAGGTCTGTGATTCATTACGTACTCATTTATGATAACATGAAGAATCTTATGCAAGATATACATGTTTACAGAGGAAGTGACATAGGTAGTGACCAATTCCATCTAGGCAGTAACGTAACGTTACTATCGAAATGGAAGACGGCAAGGGAACTCCAAAAGATGTCACAACAAGAGTTGTTCAACGTACATTTCCTGTCGGAATATATTATTGGGAAACATTTTAAGTACAGAATCCACGAAAAGCTTGCTTCACTGCCAGACATAAGAAAACCGACATAGAATGGAATAATACCAAAATATGCGGCACCGAAGCAGCCTAAGAAGCACATGGTAAAAGGAAGAAAACAGATTGGAGAAGCTACTAAGAATTTTGAACACAGAAATTAAAGAAGCCATTCAAGAGAAACAAATAGCTTATATGAATTTAGTACAGTGAGAAACATCATAAAGTTGGGAAATATAAAAAAAATAGAAAGAAACGCTACGAAACAAATGGTGCGAAAAGCACACCAGTAGTCGTGGGACTCATTCATAAGCGTCTTAGATGACGACGTACATGGCAGACAGCAATGTACATACAAGGTCATGAAGTCCCTCACAAGGAAGAAAAAGACACGGCTTGTGTCTTTTTTTTGTGGTGTACACAGAAGGCCGAAGATAACACTCGATAAAGTGTGCGCAACTAAACAGAAGATCCATTTGCAATGGACGAACTACAACAGGCTTTGAAAGGCAGTAAAAACATAAAAGATAGTGGAATATGGGGGATAAATACAGACCTTATTAAATATGGAGAGTTATCACTAGATAAAAGACTTTTACAATTAATAAATGAATTTTGGTCGAACTGCAAAATCTCAGACCTTGGTATACTGCCGAAGTTATTCCTCTTCTCAAAAAAGGGAAACGTAATGACCGATTAACTATCGCGGAGTAAGTCTACTGAACACTGGCTGTAAACTGTAGTCAAAGATCACTTTTAACCACGTGAAGAATATTACAGAAGTTATTATTTCTGCAGAACAAAATAGTATTAGATCAGGTCTTCCATGCACAAAGAAGGTGTTTGTAGTTACAAACATTATAGAAAAACACAGAGAATTCAATATAGAAATATGGTCTTTATCGATGTTGAGAAGGCCATTGACCGTGTGAGCAGTGATAGCCTATGGAAGACTATGTCTGAGCGTAGACTTCATTCTCACCTAGTGTAGGTAGTGGAGAGTCTTTATTAAAGGTAGTAGGAGTAATCCGCTAAATTACAGGCCCATATCGTTAACGTCGATATGCAGCAGGATTTTAGAACATGCATTGTGTTCGAACATAATGAATAAACTCGAAGAAAACGGTCTATTGAAACACAGTCAACATGGGCTTAGAAAACATCGATCATGTGAAACGCAACTAGTCCTTTATTAACATCAAGTACTGAGTGCTATTGACAAGGGATTTCAGATCTATTCCGTATTTCTGGATTTCCGGAAGGCTTTTGATACTGTACCACACAAGGGGCTCTTAGTGAAATTACATGCGTATGGAATATCGTCTCAGTTATGTGACAGGATCTGTGATTTCCTGTCAGAGAGGTCACAGTTCATATTAATGGACGGAAAGTCATCGAGTAAAACAGAAGTGATTTTTGGCGTTTCCCAGTATAGTGTTATAGGCCCTTTGCTGTTCCTTATCTATATATACGATTTGGGAGACAATCTGAGCACCCGTCTTCGGTTGTTTGCAGATGACGCTGTCGTTTATCGAGTCATAAAGTCATCAGAAGATCAAAACAAACTCGAAAACGATTGAGAAGAAATATCGGAATGGTGCGAAAAGTGGCAGTTGATCTTAAATATCAACCACATGAGTCCTAAAAGGAACTTGTTAAACTTCGGTTACACGATAAATCAGTCTAATCTAAAAGTGGTAAACTCAGCTAAATACCTAGGTATTACAATTACGAAAAACTTCAATTGGATGGAACACATAGAAAATGTTGTGGGGAAGGCTAACCAAAGACTGCGTTTTATTGGCAGGACACTTAGAAAATGCAACAGACCTATTAAGGAGACTGCCTACACAACGCTTGTCTGTCATCTTTTAGAATACTGCAACGCAGTGTGGGATCCTTACCAGATAGGACTGACGGAGTACATCGAAAAAGTTCAAAGAAAGGGAGCACCTTTTGTATTATCGCGAAATGTGGGAGAGAGTGTCACAGAAATGACATAGGATTTGGGCTGGACATCATTTAAAGAAAAGCGTTTTTCGTCGCGATTCTCACGAAATTGCAATCACCAGCCTTCTCCTCCGAATGCGAAAGTATTTTTTTGACAAAAACTTACATACGGAGGAACGATCACCAAGATAAAATAAGGGAAATCCGAGTTCGTACAGAAAAATATAGGTGTTCATTCTTTCCGCGCGCTATACGAGATTGGAATAATAAAGAATTGTGAAGGTGGTTCGATGAACCCTCTGTCAGGCACTTAAATGTGATTTGCAGAGTATCCATGTAGATGTAGATATTGAAGACTGGATAAGCCTGTCGGAATTTGTGAATTCCGTATCGTAAGAGATTCGTCCACCAAGCGGTTAATGTTAACCGGTATGTCTGGAAACTACATAATCCGGATGTGAATCAACTTAACAGAAAATGAAATGTAATACGAATATTTTCAGTAAGATAGTGCAACGGCACAACACTCCCTTCATAATGTTGTCAGCAGTGCATGAGGTGTTTGGTAAGGACAGGGCAATCAGCAGAGCAATTAAATTTCCTCGCCACATCGATCACCTAATATCTCTCTCCCTGTGACTTCTACCTGTGGGGCAAATCGAAGAGTCAGGCGAAATCAAATTATCCTCACTGACTGGAAAAGCTACAGCTGAACACTGGGTACGTGAATGCTACTATCCCTCAGGCAGGGCTCTTGTGCTTGTCTTAACAGTTTCATAAATGAAGCGCAGCAATGAATCGACTGCAGCTGTTGCCACTTCGAGCGTCTTCTGTGATATTCCCGACTAAGGTTCAGTTCCGAGCAAGTCTTCAACACAGAGCCACATTTTATGTTCCCATCTACAAGTGACGATAGGATAGAATCTCAGAGAAGCGAAATTTTTGTGCCTTTGAAATGCGAACATTGAGATTTGCATGACAGTTTGAACAGTTGCTATGCAGTTAATTCATACTTGCTATGGGAATGGAGCAGGGTGACATCTTCGATAACTCCCTGTATTTCGACAGATCAGAATGAATGCTCCATTATTTTCAAGGCAAAAATGGAACGAGAGGATTTCTGTGGTCATGTGGTGGTACTAATTGTTTACTTTTTGTGTGCTGCATCTCTCACTCTCTCTCTCTCTCTCTCTCTCTCTCTCTCTCTCTCTCTCTCTCTCTCTCTCTCCCTTTCTGTCTGTACATACACTCTATGACCAAGGAAACCGGTAGATGGTTTGTACAAGTACAGACTAGCAAAGGATTACAATTTCAGAAAACTTGGATGATGTGTTCAAGCGAAGGAACTTCACAAATTGAACAGCGCAGTAACCCATTATTCCACCTCAGGCCCTTATGCAAGCAGTTATTCTGCTTGGCATTGCTTGATAGAGTTGATGGATCTCTTCCTTGAGGAGTCCATGTCAAATTCTGTCCAATTGGCACCTTACATCCTAAAAATATCGATGTGCTTGGAGGGTGCTGCACATAATGCTCGAGATATTCTCAATTAGGGATAGATCCCGCGACCTTGCTGTCCAGTGTAGGCTTTGGTAAGTACGAAGCTAAACAGTAGAGGCTCACGCCGTTTGCGGGCACGCAGTATCTCCCTGAAATATAGCCCACGATGGCTGGCCACGAATAGCAACAAAACGGGGTGGAGAATATTGTCACTTACCACTGTGCTGTAAGGGTATCGCGGACGACTACCAAAGGAGTCCTGGTACGAAAAGAAATGCCATCTCAGACCGTCACTCTTGGTTGCCGGGCCATATGAGATGATAGGATGGTGTCACTCGTCTGTCTGGTGCATCCCCAGTAACATCTTTGCTGGTCATCTGAGCGTAGTTCGAAGCGAGATTCATTACTGAAGACAATCCTCCTCCAATCAATGAGATTATAGGCCCAAGAAGTGTAATTGAACTGTCCAGAATCGTCGTCATCCGCATCACCCTTACAGCCCAGCGTTATACCGACGACATTCTACGTCCAGTTTTGTTGCAATTTATGGATACGTATCTGGGCTTACATTTCAGGAGTACACTGCTCGCTGCCACTCGTTGAGACTTTCTATTGCTTGTCTTCGTGCTTGCTAAAGCTTACCTTGGCCCACTGAGAACATTTAGAGAAATATGGGCATTGCCCTCCATCCATTTGCTCATTTTGACGATTTAACGCTCCAATTAGACAGAATTTGGCACGATATCCCTAAGGAGAACATGCAACAACTCTGTCAGTCAATATCAAGCCGAATAACTCGTTGCATAAAGGTCAAAAAGGGCTAATGCATTATTCAATGCTACTTATAATCCGTCTTGACTGCAAAAATGTTTATTCACATGACCGATTTCGGTTCCTCTAGAACAATGTTCAGATCTTAAATGACAATGATTCTAATTTACTATTTCACAAATGCAAACCTATTTCGTCCTGTCCGATCAACATCAGACGTACCAGAAACGTACCTACAATTTCGGTTGTAGGAGTAACCCGTCCACACACAGCAACTTTCACATGATGCGTCATATTAAATTGGTTGGCAGAATGCACGTCATTTATATTAATTATAGGACTCTTACCGACATGTGGCGTCTGGTACATTTGTTACATTACATATCCACATACTGTATTAAGTAGATTTTTCTAATTCGCTTTTATCTCTAAAAATACTTAGTTAAGATCTGTAGTTGTCAGTGTTAAAATCTGTAGTTGTTAAAATTAAAATACACAATAAAAAGATCGTTTTTGTACGATCGAAAACAAAGGGCGATTTCTATATCCATGGCGCTGGTGGAGACTTGTTTTCTTCCATTGTCTACTTCCGTGGTTCCCGCTATTTAGGTGTCGTGGCCCGAGACGTTCAGTCGTCTGATATCCATCGCCGTAGGTAAGAGGGCCGTGCGGGAGGGCCTCGTTAACGACGCTAGGCGCTGCACGCATTATCCAGCTGTTTCACCGTGCCCCATCTCCCATCCTTCGGCTTCTACTTGTATACACAACAGTGATCATGTCAGTAAGTCGTCATAAATACTAAAATAGACATTATGATTTAACTAACTTTGCTCGTTGAGGATTAAATCTAGGTCTTTCTTTTTGTGGGTGTATATTTCAAATCCTTCTAAAATATTAAACAACCGTCGTTTATGATATCTATGTAGGATATCTAAGTTTGGTTCAATGTTCGTGACTAAGTGCTTTAAGGTAGCCATATGCGCCTCAGCCGGCCGAGGTGGCCGAGCGGTTCTAGGCCCTACAGTCTCGATCGCGCAACCGCTGCGGTCGCAGGTTCGCATCCTGCCTCGGGCATGGATGTGTGTGATGTCTTTAGGATAGTTAGGTTTCAGTATTTCCAAGTTCTAGGGGACTGATGACCTTAGAAGTCAAGTCCCATAGTGCTCAGAGCCATTTGAACCATATGCGCCCCAAACGCTGTTTTGTTTTGTGTTGAGAGTTGGTGTGCCCCCTGAATCTCGTTTCAAAGTTCCTGCCAGTCTGCTCTATGTATTGTTTACAGCAGTCATCACATTTGATCTTATATACACCTGAATCCTGATATTTATTCGTACTATGACGTATTTTGTACCGGAGCTGCAATTTTAGCTTGTTATTTGTTCGGAACCCTATTTTAACGTCGGATTTGCAAAAGCATCTATCAATCTTATCTGTAACTCTTTCACTATAAGTGAGAGCCACGTATTTTCTCTTGTTGCTCCTCTTAATTGCGACTTGACGTCGTTCTATTTGTTTGATTTGCCTGATCTTTATCTTATTATAAATATTCATCACCTCCTTACATGTATTTCCGTTCACTACGGCCACTTGTGGAGGAAACCAAGTCTCCACCAGCGCAATGGATATAGAAATCGCCCTTTGTTTTCGATCGTACAAAAACGATCTTTTTATTGTGTATTTTAATTTTAACAACTACAGATTTTAACACTGACAACTACAGATCTTAACTAAGTATTTTTAGAGATAAAAGCGATTTAGAAAAATCTACTTAATACAGTATGTGGATATGTAATGTAACAAATGTACCAGACGCCACATGTCGGTAAGAGTCTTATAATTAATATAAATGACGTGCATTCTGCCAACAAATTTAATGTGACGCTGCATGTGAAGGTTGCTGTGTGTGGTCGAGTTACTCCTATAACCGAAATTGTAGGTACGTTTCTGGTACATTTGATGTTGATCTGATAGGACGAAATAGGTTTGCATTTGTGAAATAGTACATTAGTATCGTTGTCATTTGAGATCTGAAGATGGTTCTAGGAGAACCGAGACCGGTCATGTAAATAAATATTTTTGCAATCAAGACGGATTATAAGTGACATTGTATAACCAGTGGTTGCGGTATCCCATCACGCGTTATGTCTTTTTGTAACGCGTTATTGACTTGCCAATTTGTGAACCTCTAAACTTCTTCCTGTCTAATAAATCATCAAATTTTGCTGGGACTGGAATAATTTGTTGGTTCGAACATCTACATTACATGTACCGATTTCGGTCCCATTGAATAAATCCTTTTTCGTGCGGTTTCTTTTTGCCCATAGGGTGTATATCTCGTGATATGAGCACAATTAGAAAATCAGAAAGTTTAGACTTATCAACGAGGCTTCCCGCTATGTGTGCTTCCCATGTATTATTAGAGAATGCAACAAGAAAAAGGGAATGGTACCTATAGTGCCTCGGGCACTCGACTGTTGATGGAGACAGAGTTAGAACTATAGATTACATACTTTGTTCCTCTCATTTTGTATTTTACTGTCTTATCACATTTTCGAAATCTCTGGCTGCTTGAGATTTACTTCAGCCCATTACTGTGACTGTGGCTTCGATCTAATTATACGATCCGTATATTGTCTGAGATTTCAAAGCGATATCTACAGCTGGCATTCTTAATCTTCATCCTGGCATCCTTGCTCAGTTCAGTAGTTCCAAATTTACTTTGTTTAACAATAACCTCCCTTATCGAAGTTTTCCCGCAGAAGATCCTTTTACAAGACATTACACACTCAAAACTGCTTCCTTGATTACATTTTGATACTGTTCTTTTTGATACGACGAATATTTAGCAGCAACCGCAATGTCACCAGTAAGCGACATCCCTATACACAGAGTTGACAAAAGTCGTGGGGTACCTCTTAACATCGTGTCGGACCATCATTTGGCCGCTGTAGTGCAGTAATTCTACGTCGCATGGACTCAGCAAGTCTTCGCAAGTCCACTGCAGAAATAATGAGCCATGGTGCCTCATAGCCCTTTGTGTTGCCGGTGCAGGATTTCATGCGCGAACTGATTTCTGGATTATGTCCCATAAATGTTCTATTGGATTCATGTTGGGCGGTCTGGGTGGCCAAATCATTCGCTCGAACTGTGCAGAAAGTTCTTCAAACAAGTAGCAAACAATTTTGGTCCGGTGACATGACGCATTGTCAAAGACACAAATACCATAGTTGTTTAGGAACATGAATGAACGACAGCAAAAATAGCTGTACATAACCACTACCCAGTCCATTCCCCGTAAACACAGCCCACACCATTATGGAGCCATCATGTGCTCGCACAGTGCCTTGGTGACAACTTCGGTCCATGGCTTCATGGGTCCTGCTCCACAATCGGACCCTGCCATCAGCTCTTACCAACTGAAATTGGGACTCATCTTACCAGGCCACGGTTTTCCAGTGGTCTACGATCCAACCGCAATTGTTCCGAGGCCAGAAGTGTAGTGCTGCTAGCAAAGGCATTAGCGTCGGTCGTTATTTGCCGTTTAACGTTAAACGTTGAATTTCGCTGCGTTGTCATGACTGATACATGTAGTGTACGTTCCACGTTGAGTAATGCGTTAGTTGACGCAGCGTGTCTCGTCTGTAAGCAGTGACAACTATATGCAAATGCCACTGTTGTCGGTCGTTAAGTGAAGTTCGTCAGCTACAGTTATGTCCATGATGAAAGGCAACACCTGAAGTTTGGTATGGTAGACTCACTTTTCCCAGTGTGGGTCTCGGAATACTGAATTCCATAACGGTATCTGAAATGAAATGTTCCATGCCTCTAGCTCGAACTACGTTTCCATTTTTAAAGTTTTCTGATTACAGTGCCTGGGGCAATAATCATTACTGTTTCAAAAACGATTGAAATGGCTCTGAGTACTATGGGACTTAACATCTGAGGTCATCAGTGCCCCAGAACTTAGAACTACTTAAACCTAACTAACCTAAGGACATCATACACATCCATGCCCGAGGCAGGATTCGACCGAAGCACCTAGAGACGCTCGGCCAAAACGGCCGGGAACCTTTTCACGTGAATCTGAGTACAAATGACAGCTTCACCAGCACACTGTCTTTTACCTTGTGTACGAGATGCTTCAACCATCATACATCTGCCTATCGCTATCCCATGTCTTTATTCACCAAAGCATTTTAGCCTTAAGGGCGACTGAGTTAGATTGATTAAAACCTGATTCTGCTCGTTAAGCGATGGTACCTTGTGGACATAATAATTCCGATGATTATTTCTAAGTAAATTCCCACTGTAGCTACCTTATGGTCGTAGAAACGTATTCCGACCGACTGAATTTAAATTACGTTTAAAACGAACAGATCCTGTTTACGGCAGAATTGAAAACAAGTCTCCATGAGCTTGTAAAAAAAGGGGGAAAAAGGAAAAGAATTGAGAGACCCACGGTATCCGGGGGAATTTCATTTTATCTCAGGGCACACTGTGCGAGCGAGCCATTCATCATTGTAAGCTACGATAATCGATGGGTCGATGAGTCGCGCTCGCGACCTCACTAGCGCGACAGTTTAAGGCGCGCCTGATCTCAGTGGCGATGGCGATCAATCAGACAATCAATCAATCCGCCAATCAATTGCCAGCCGGACGTCGAGTTGGGGGAGGGGAGGGGTGTGGGGAGCGGTAGGGACCGGTCTGCCACAGCGGTGGGCGGCGCCTGCAGTACGACCTGTCTGCGGCCACTGTTAATGACGCGAGGCCGCTCCCGCGCCGCTGATACGCAGCTGGTAATGAGTCGGGCCGCCGCAAACGCCCACGCACGATGCTCCGGCGATGTGTGTACTGGTCCAGTGCTTTCAGGGACGGTCCCAGTTCCGGTACAGTGGCTGTTTTCCCGGTATTGTCCGTCCTAAAGTCTCTCCAGGACGATGTTTCACTTTGGAACACGTTTCCGCCCACTGTTGAACGATATTCCTCTGTACTGTAGTTGTGGGCGGTGTTATTAATGATTTATTTGATGGCAATGTGGTGTAATGCTTGTCGCTGTTTAGTACCTGGAAATAGAAACTCTCTCACGTACTAATGTTACCCTCTGCCAGGCACTTACAAGTGATTTGCAGAGTATCCAAGTAGATGTAGACGTATTACTCAAACGTGGGGTTATCGGCCTTATCAGGTATCTAAAGTAAGCTAAGCTGCATATTAATAATCAAAATCCTCATGGTTTAGAAAATTATTCAATTGACTTTTAAACATAATAGTTTAATGACTGCAGCAAATTTGGTGACAGTTAACAGTGGTAACATAAGTGATGGGTCACGTCTGTTGGTGACATAAGTTCAGAACCAGGAGAAGTTATTACACAATTCAGCGCCGTGAGAGGCGGGACAGACCGACGGAGAGGGGTGCGCGGTGTGAACGTGCCACCCATAGGGTGTGCTGGTGGATACGGCAGGTCCAGAACAACGTGAACTACAGTAGACTAAGAATTAACCTTAAAAACTAGTAACAATCCATTACTTTTCAAAGGGCGGTCATACTTCGTTATGTACTCATTCAAGAGCTAAACATAAATAAAAAATCTGCGCAATCAGCGAATATGACGATAAGAAACAAACTGAAAATAGAAATGGCTCTAAGCAAAATGGGACTTAACATCTGAGGTCATGAGTCCCCTAGACCTAGAACTACTTAAACCTAACTAACCTACGAACATCACACACATCCATGCCCGAGGCAGGATTCAAACCTGCGGCCGTAGCAGCAACGCGGTTCTGGACTGAAACGCCTAGAACCGCTCGGTTACCGCGGCCGACGAAACAAAATACTTAACAATTCGGTAGCACTCTGGTTACAATAATGGGAAACCAATAATACTTACATGCCCCTAAAATTAGTTGGCAAACAATTACTGGCACTAGCTATGCACCAAGAATAGTCATTAAACCCTATTTTGAAATGTAAAAAAAAATATCAATCTCTCTGACGCCTAATATGTTTTGCCATACGCCACTAGCCATTAGTAATGAATAGGGCCTCTCTTACCACCGTAAACTCCACTATTTCAGACCGCTAATCCATCGAACTACAGATGTTAAACATTGTTTAAATGGCTGCCCAGAGGATAGGTACTTTCTTATTTTAGCAGAATTTACTGTAGAAAATCCCAGGGCAGGTCGACTTACAATCGGATCAGAAGGTTTTACAAATGCTTAACTAATATGATTAGAAAGAAAAGGCACTGTGATTAAATTAGCCTCACCCCACTGAAAATCTTTCACTGATGCTTAACTAACATGATTGCAGTGAAAAGACGCTCTGATTAAATTAGACGTCACTGTGTTTAAAAGGAAGAACAACACACAGTTCAGCCCTCAACATGGCCCAAGCTAAGACACTCGTAATTTGACCAATTTAAACAAGCAGTTCCGATTAACGTAACTCCACTACCTCCATAACGCTGGCCGTACATCTTTCGTACATTTGAAAAACTGTTACGACTAGCACATGTAATGAAACAGAGCTGCTTCCATTAAAATAAACTTCAGTTCTTTCGGAGCGAACCCCTATAACCTGCAAACACAGTAGACGTTCTGGGAAGGAGAAAGTAGTCGCAGCACCACGACTTTCGCAAAACAAGGCTCAGAAGACGCAGAAAGAAAAAAAAGTTCAAATGTGTGTGAATTCCCAAAGGTTCAAACTGCTTAGGTCATCGGTCTATGAACTTTCACACTACTTAAACTAACTTATTGTAAGAAGAACACAAACATCCATGCGCGAGGGAGGACTCGAACCTCCAGCGGGTGTGGCCGCATAGTCTGTAATATGACATCTGTAACTGCGCGGCTACCTCCGCAGAAAGAATCTCACGAAAAATATTCGATGAGGTTTGAGTCCTCCCTCGGACATAAGTGTGTGTGTTGTCCTTAGCGCAAGTTAATTTAAGTTATACAACACTGCCTAGTCTCCAGTGTCTCATCGCCCCCAAAGCCAAACCATAACACCGTCCTCGCGGGATGAGGTCAGTGCTCTGAAAAAGCCGTTTACTAATGCCTCCAGACGGTGGAGGTAAACTATCGTCACGCCCCGCAAGAGCTCCATCCATCTCGGCCTGTAGATTCCAACTGTCGCGCTCGTGCCGGCCAAAGATCTTCACGTGGATAACCATCAAAGATGGTGCTCCTCTACCGCAATGTGGCGATTGACTGACCGACGTGAGCCGGCACAGCTCAACCTCCCCGAATGTGCGTGATGGAGAAGCGAAAGGCAGAAATACACACAGCCCGTTCGTGATGCATCCTGTCTTCCTGTGTCTAGCGGGAACCCAGTTGAAAGCCTGATTATTGGTTCCGATGACAAATCGCTGGTGCTCCAAATAGAATTTAAACTTCTCCAAGACAAACATTAGTGTGAGTGGCTCCCACTCATACAGCAAGTGATTCCATTCCACTGGCGACAGAGGTTTGGAAACGTTTGCTATGGGACGATGCTCGCCACGGTGTTTCTTAAGCATGGCAGCTACCCCAGAATTGGATGTGTCAGTTCGCTCAATATTGGAAGAAAACCAGAAATAGCCAAAATGGTTGGGTTACTTAAAGTTGCTTCATTTTCTCCGACTAGAAACTTATTCCTTTCTTCCTCAAGCTATTCAATGGAGGCCCAGTCTGGTGAATTTGGTACGAATTTTCTCAAAAATGTGCCATCCGATGAGGAAGGAAGCTCCTGTCTTATTTCCAGTGGGAGGAAATACCTGAAGACCTCACCGCGTGGGGTAGTCGCGCGGTCTGGGGCGCCTTGTCAAGGTCCCCACTTTGGAGGTTCGAGTCCTCCCTCGGGCATGAGTGTGTGTGTTGTCCATAGCGCAAGTTAGTTTAAGCTATATTAGGCTTAGTGACCGGCGACCTCAGCAGTTTGGTCCCATAACACCTTGCCACAAATTTCCAAATTTGAAATCCTCGTGTCCTTTCCGAATTTAAGTTAACCCCGTCGTTAGAGACCAAACGTCCTAAAAAGGAAATCACACTCTGAGGAAAATTTATCTTCGGCAGTTTCTCGGTAACACCAGCTTCCCGCTTCACGAATGAGGACCTGCTCACTTTGCTGGAGGTGTTCGGAAGAGGTGGCTCCATACACGACTACACCGTAAAAGTAATTATGAACTGTCTTGAACTTCAGATCACCCAAAACGAAGTACAAGTAAAAAAAAAAACAGCCACGCCATCGGATAAACCAAATGGAAAATGACTGAATGTGTACAAGTTCCAGTCGGTACAAAACACTATCATACGCTTAGAATCCTCAGTAAGAGGATTCTGGTGGAGGGCCTGTTTGAAATCGAAGATGGTAAAGTACAGTGAGCTGCCAAACTGTCCGGTAGTCGTGAAGACTCTAAAATGACCCTCTGGATGAGAATTCTACAATGCAGCACCGGACGAAAACTATCAGTATGCCCCTTCTGTACCAGAAACATGAGCGGCGCATAGGGCGAGGTGTAATACGGGATCACGCCGGCGGGAAGCATGTTACCGATCAGTTGCCTCAAAATTCTCATATTTGTTGGCGACAACCGGCATGAAGTGTGGCGAACCGGAATATCATCTCTCAACGTGATGTTCTACTGGATTCTGTTAGTGAGTCCTATTTTATTGGTCAGTCCATCAGGAAAGGGCCCAAGTACTTCCAAAAAAGCTCTAGCCTTTCACTCCCCCTAACGATATACCTGGAACCGAATGTCATGAAGCATGCGGCTGTTAACCCCTTGGACAGTCTAGCAAGTGCACAGTTAAAAATCCTTTCCAGGAAAATATTTAAAAGAAAACCTCATGTTTGCATAATTAAGAATGAAGCCCATTCACTGCATGAAGTTACAGCCCAATGGTCACGAAAACCCCTATATAGCCCCGCTTCCCCGCAGACAACCCATTAGAGACAAGAGCTGCCCATTAATAGTCAACATCTCTGCTGAGATTACTGCAAGGGAGCGAACTTAAAATGCCTCGTCTTTCCAAATGCCAGTGATGATCAATGACAGAAACACTACTTCTTGAATCTATAAGGGCACAGACAGGTTTTTATGATTAACAGAAGCACAAATAAAAGGTAAGAACTGACTAGTTACTTCCCTGATACAGTTACAACAGCTTCTGACGGCAACCTTTCTGACTTTCCCTACACTGTAGAGGACAGTGGCGCACAAAATTATTGGTATCAACACACCGAAGACAATCTTTAACCTTTGATGTAAGCGTTCACCTACTCCTGTCACTGAGAACCCTTTCCACATGTTCACATATCGCTTGTCTTTCAGAGCTCCGTTTCTCATCAGCGAAGAATATTCTCTCGATTTTCCACACTCGGAAAAGGTAGTAGGTTCCCAAAAAAAAAAAAAAACATCAATTTTGACCTGGTTCGGGCTTAGTACCTTCCACAACATTTTTAACGACTTCCTTCTCAGTTAACGACAATTCCAATGACGTGAAAGCGGTGCTAAACTCCTCGACATGTATTGTGGGAGTGTATCTTCCCTGACTGGATGTGAAGAAAATATTTATTCATTAATTCGCCCGGTAACTTGCGATGATACTCTACCTCTGACTACCTTTCTCCTTAAGTCACCTATCGTTCCCCAATCTTCCAGAACCTCAGCCACCCTCTGGCTTAACAAACCTCTGCCGGGCAGTGTGGCCGAGCGGTTCTAGGCGCTTCAGTCTGGAATCGCTCGACCGCTACAGTCGCAGGTTCGAATCCTGTCTCGGGAATGGATGTGTGTGATGTTCTTAGGTTAGTTAGACTTAAGTAGTTCTAAGTTCTAGGGGACTATTGACCTAAGATGTTAAGTCCCATAGTACTCAGAGCCAGTTGAACAAACCTCTAGTGTTGGCGCATGTGACGGTGCGTTACATAAATGGACATTTGGAAAAAGGGAAAGGAAGTTTTTGCTATGAGACTTGTGAATTATAAAATCTTTCAAGACTGTGTGCGTGAGCGCGATGTATAACAAATAGTAAAGAACGTAATTTATTATTATCAAAACACAAATATTAATGTATTTAACACAACACAGTTTTTTTGGTATAAACCCTGTATAACATAGGCCATGAAGATAGGAGACAATGGTTTGATTGAACTTTCTCTCCTGTTTTTGTTTCGTCTAACGATAGGCCGCCATTGTAGTGCTGCCTGATAATTAACGTAGGCTTCATCTGTATTTTTGAAAAATATAATAGAAATCATTAGAAATTGTGTATTAGTGACTTAGTTGTCGCCTCTCATGATTGCTACCATCAATTATAATTAACAAAGTTTTTACAGAACTTCGTAGTGCAGGCAGTTCATCTCCCCTAGCAGGATTTAGTCGGCCATTACGTTGATTGTATTATTTAATTAAAATTTCAACTCATAATATTAAATGTAAATGCGAGAAACCTCTCAGTTATGATCTTCCAATAATTTCGAAGCTAAAATTAATTTCAGTTTTCAAAATTTACAGCACTGAATGAGATCAGTGTGTTTCATTTTGGCCGCTTAACGGCAGAAGAGATTCTCTCCAGTTTTGCCTTGTAAATAATGAACTAGAAATATTGAAAAGCATTACACTCCGCAGTATCTCAGTTAATCTTTGTGTAATTTGGCACATAAATAACCAGAAGCCCCTGAGACCCATATTAATAATTACAGTTTGCGTAAGAATACGCATATTTTATTTTCTACATAGCAACGCTCACGCAAACTATTTATTAGAAGGCGGTGAGTTGCGCGTTGTGTTTAAAAAATATTATATCGTACGTACTTTGGGGCAACCGATGTCCGTACGACTGTTATCGCAGTATAAGTTAATTAAAAGTCTCATGCTAGCCCACAATACTTAAAGCCACCCCAACCAAAATCATAAAATATATAATTATAAAAGTAAAAATATACTCTTATACCGTGTGATATGCATAAACTGGAGGATCACCTGATGGTAGAAGCCAAGAGCGACTGCATGATTCTCAAAACGTAGCAATAACCATAAAACCTCTACCACTTGTTGTAATTCATCCCTGAACAGCACTGGCATATTCTGAAACAGGCACGAAATCTCAGTGCCTCGACCTGACTTATTAGCATTACTTCGCGCTAATCACCGTTGACTCTTTGTTCAGGAGTACACTCAAGTCGCTTCAAATCATGCACTTTATTAATCCAGTGATTAAGTTGTGCCTGGACGCGGAATACTTGGAAACAAGTGAGATTCCTATCCTCCATAAACTCTATATTCTCGAGCACTCCGAAGAGAACTGCCAAACAGGCGAGTAAAGCGGGACCTACCTCGCCGATGTTTACAGAGGTCAGGTGCCGTGGATAATGTATGCGATACTGCTACCTCCAGATTCTCCATGAGTACGGAGTTCGCAGATAAATGATTCCTTTTAAAGAGAGGCCAAACCCAAAAAGTCTCTAGGGTCCATTACACCAGTGCTGTTGCAGTGAAACACAACTCGCATTACTTCCTTCACTCCAACAAAGAAACATACACATCCAATTAACTATAATTCCAAATGCGAATGGTGCTACAATATTTACGTAGTTGCCCACCGCTTCCACATAAATCCACTCTCTGTTACCATTAGACTAATTGTATTTACGTTAAAGCAGTTCTACACGCTACTGAGATGTAGGGCTAAGCAAGCAGCCAAGAAAGTAGCTTTAACAATTAAAAACATGCATAATCTTTTATCTAAATGAAAGTCAAAATCCTCATGACATCGCCAAAATAGCTTTCAAAAAGGTAACAAATTTAACAAATTACCGAATATTAACAACGAAATGAAATTAGCAACTGGCAACAGCAAAAGTTCATTTAAGCTATGAAGAAATCAAACAATTTGTCAATCATTAACAGGCATCTGAAGTCAGCCATGATGCTAATTAATATTGAAAACATTAACATTAGAAGGATTTTAGGTATTACTTCTTAAATGAATTCAGCAAATTTGCTAACAACAAATGCAACGCAAGCAATGCGACATGACCATTGGTGACATAAGTTCAGAACCTGGAGAAATTATACAGATACCGAGTCAGCTGGGATACGCCGACGGACAAGGTGGGCGGTATGAACTCGCCACCCACAGGTGTGCTGGCGGGTGGGGCAGGTCCCACACAATGTGAGCTACAACAGACTAAGAGATACATCAGGAAACTAGTAACAGTGCACTACATCACAAAGGATGACGATACATACTTCATTATATTACCAATTAAGAGTTAAACATGTTGTTGTTGTTTTGGTCTTCAGTGCTGTGACTGGTTTGATGCAGCTCTCCTTGCTAATCTATCCTGTGCAAGCTTCTTCATCTACAAGTACTTACTGCAACCTACGCCCTTCTGAATCTGCTTACTGTATTCGTTTCTTGGTCTCCGTCTACAACTTTCACCCTCCATGCTGCCCTCCAATGCTAAATTTGTGATCCCCTGATGCCTCCCAACGTGTCCTACCAACCGATCCCTTCTTCTTCTCAAGTTGTGCCACAAACTCCTCTTCTCCTCAATTCTATTCAATACCTCCTCATTAGTTATGTGATCTATTCATGTGATCCTCAGCATTCTTCTGTAGAACCACATTTCGAAATCTTCTATTCTCTTCTCATTTAAACAAATTTTGTCTATTTCAGAAGCGTTTTCCTTGCCATTGCCAGTCTACATTTTATATCCTCTCTACTTCGACCGTCATCAGTTATTTTGCTCCCTAAATAGCAAAACTACTTACTACTTTAAGTATCTCATTTCCTAATCTAATTCCCCCAGCATCACCCGACTTCATTCAACTAAATTCCATTATCGTCGTTTTGCTTTTGTTGATGTTCATCTTATATCCTCCTTTCAAGACACTGTTCATTCCGTTCAACTGGTCTTCCAAGTCCTTTGCTGTCTCTGACAGAAGAACAATGTCATCGGCGAACCTCAAAGTTTTTATTTCTTCTCCATGGATTTTAATACCTACTCCGAATTTTTCATTTGTTTCCTTTACTGCTTGCTCAATATACAGATTGAATAACATCGGGGAGATGCTACAACCCTGTCTCACTCTCTTCCCAACCACTGCTTCCCTTTCGTGTCCCTCGACTCTTATGACTGCCACCTGGTTTCTGTACAAATTGTAAATAGCCTTTCGCTCCCTGTATTTTACCCCTGCCACCTTCAAGTCTACAAACTCTAGGAACGTAGGTTTGCCTTTCCTTAATCTTTCTTCTAAGATAAGTCGTATAGTCAGTATTGCCTCACGTGTTACAACATTTCTATGGAATCCAAACTGATCTTCCCAGACGTCGGCTTCTACCAGTTTTTCCAGTCGTCTGTAAACAATTCATGTTAGTATTTTGCAGCTGTGACTTATTAAACTGATACAGGGTGTTTCAAAAATAACCGGTATATTTGAAACAGCAATACAAACTAAACGAGCAGCGATAGAAATACAACGTTTGTTGCAATATGCTTGCGACAATAGTACACTTTCAGGCAGACAAACTTTCGAAATTATAGTAGTTACAATTGTCAACAACAGATGGCGCTGCGGTCTGGGAAACTCTATAGTACGATATTTTCCACATATCCACCATGCGTAGCAATAATATGGCGTAGTCTCTGAATGAAATTACCCGAAACCTTTGACAACGTGTCTGGCGGAATGGCTTCACATGCATATGAGGTGTACTGCTTCAGCTGTTCAATTGTTTCTGGATTCTGGCGGTACACCTGGTCTTTCAAGTGTCCCCACAGAAAGAAGTCACAGGAGTTCATGTCTGGTGAATAGTGAGGCCAATCCACGCCACCTCCTGTATGTTTCGGATAGCCCGAAGCAATCACACGATCATCGAAATAATCATTCAGGAAATTAAAGTCGTCGGCCGTGCGATGTGGCCAGGCACCATCTTGCATAAACCACGAGGTGTTCGCAGTGTCGTCTAAGGCAGTTTGTACCGCCACAAGTTCACGAATAATGTCCCAATAATGTGATGCAGTAATCGATTCGGTTATGAAAAATGGGCCAATGATTCCTTTGGAAGAAATGGCGGCCCAGACCATTACGTTTTGAGGATGCACGGACGATGGGACTGCAACATGGGGCTTTTCGGTTCCCCATATGCGCCAGTTCTGTTTATTGACGAAGCTGTCCAGGTAAAAATAAGCTTCGTTAGTAAACCAAATGCTGCCCACATGCACATCGCCGTCATCAATCCTGTGCACTATATCGTTAGCGAATGTCTATCGTGCAACAATGGTAGCGGCGCTGAGGGGTTGCCACGTTTGAATTTTGTATGGATAGAGAGGTGTACGGCGAACGGAAACCCGAGGCCGCTGTTGGATCACCTGCTGCACTAGCTGCGTGTTGCCCTTTGTGGTTGCCATACGCGGTCGCCCTACCTTTCCAGCACGTTCATCCGTCACGTTCCCAGTCCGTTGAAATTTTTCAAACAGATCCTTTATTGTATCACTTTTCGGTCCTTTGGTTACATTAAACCTCCGTTGAAAACTTCGTCTTGTTGCAACAACACTGTGTTCTAGGTGGTGGAATTCCAACACCAGAAAAATCCTCTGTTCTAAGGAATAAACCATGTTGTCCACAGCACACTTGCACGTTGTGAACAGCACACGCTTACAGCAGAACGACGACGTACGGAATGGCGCACCCACAGACTGCGTTGTCTTCTTTATCTTTCACATCACTTGCAACGCCATCTGTTGTTGAAAATTATAACTACTGTAATTTCGAAAGTTTGTCCGCCTAAAAATCTACTGTTGTCTCAAGCATATTGCAACAAACGGTGTATTTCTATCGCTGCTCGTTTAGTTTTTATTGCCCTTTCAAATATATACCGGTCATTTTTGAAACACCCTGTAGTTCGTTAATTTTCAGATCGGTCAACACCTGCTATCTGTAGGATTGGAATTCTTAAATTCTTCTTGAAGTCTGAGGGTGTTTCGACTGTCTCATACATCTTGCTCACCAGATCAAAATTTTGTCAGGACTGGCTCTCCCAAGGCCGTCAGTAATCCTAATTTAATGCTATCTATTATGTATAAATATAAATAAATAAAAATATCCTCCCAATTTGAGAATATTTTATACAAAATAAAGTACTTCATAATTCGATAGCACTCAGGTTACAGAAATGAGAAAATAATAAGGCTTATGTACCCTTAAAATTGATAGGCAAACAGTTACTTGTACTAATTGTGCATCGGTAACAGTATTTTGGAATATAATTCAAACACGATGACTTTTAACATATTTTGCAATAAGCTAATAGTTATAAGCTTTTACTGAAGTAAAGTGCACTGTGTCAATTAGCTAAACAACCAAATCTCTGACTTCAAACTTCGCTTACCAGGACTGCCTGTAGCAACTATAGTGCTTAGATACATTCCCATTTTGGCATTATTTACCACAGAAAATCTCACGGTGGGTCGATTTACGTCCGCACCAAATCTTTTTCCAAAAACTGAACTAAAACGGTTACAGTGAACAGGCACTGCGATTAAATTATACTTCAATGTATTTAAAAGAAAGAACAACACACAGTTCAGCCCTCAGCAGGGTCCAAGCTAAGACACTCGAATATGACCAATCTAAACAAGTAGTTCTGATTAACGTAACTCGACTAACTCTAACACTGAAGATGCCACTTACGCGCATTTCACAAAGAACTGCGACTGACGTCTGTAATGAAGGAAAGTTCCTTCCATTAAAATGAACTGCAGTTCTTTCGGAGAGGCCCCCCATAAACAGCAAACGCAGAAGTCTTTCTGGGAACGAGAAACTAGTCACAACATTACGCCTATAACAAAACATGGTGCAGATGCCGCAGATAGAGTGTCGCGAAAAATATATGATGGGTCAGTAGCGAAATGGCACTCAGAATCTCCACACGCTCGGCACAGCCAAATAAATATCCGATGTCTCATCGCCACCACAGTCAACCTAATGTACTATCTTCGCGGGATGGGACCTGTACTCCGCAAAAGCAGTTTACTATCACATTGAGACAGAGGAGGTAAGCCGGCCTCGTGCGCACTAGAGATGCTTCCAATTTGGCCTCTTAATTCCAGCTGTCACCCTCGTGCCGATCAAAGCTGCTCTTATGGAAAACCATCAATAAAAAGGCCCTGCTGCTCCGATCTAGCAATCGATTTATCGATGCGAACCGGCATGGGTCCAATTCTGTAATCTATTCTGTAACGAGCGGAATTTACATTTCAACAAATTGTGCAGCAATGATTCATTTATTAATGAAATAATTCCGGTGAAAATGACTATTTTTGAATAGATCTGCATGACATATGCTATTTAATGATATCCTATACAATGAAACTGAAAAATAAAGAAGTTGTAAGACGTTGTGGTCTCCTGATCTTCATTGCTTACACATTCTGCCCTCACAATCATGTTCCACACATCAAGACGCTTCATTCGAACCCAAACTTGAAAAGATAAAGTCACTGGTGTATAAATTCATGTAAACGATGTGCAATCGACACATGAGCGAACAATAGTTGAAACACTCGAGGCTGGCGTCCACACATACACTCTAGAGACGACGGTCACAGATGCTCTTAGTGTGGGAGATAAACAGCGCAACGGGGCTCCAGGCCCTTCAAAGGACGACCCAGCCCATGACGGCCGGTGACCGCCCATAGAGGACAGCATGGGCCCGAGTGAAAAGGGGTACCGACCCCGTGTTCGGCTTAAAAGCAAATTCCGCTACATTGTGTGGGAGTGGCCAGCCTACGCATTCTTTACACGTGGCATGCAGTTATAGAGATTTTCACAGGGAGACAACAAACGCCAAAGCTACAGGTTTCCCGATTTGTCACCTTAAACGAAACGTCATTCTCCCGTTTTAGAAGAGCAATGTTGATTGGTAGACGATATTTTTTACGCCTTGAGCTGAAGGAGCAATGGAAGAGACCTAAAGATAAATCCCTTCACATATGTCTTGGAGAGGCGCCGTTCTGTTGTCGCTCTTGGAGCGAGAACACGTAACGAGAACGTGCGCATGGCAGAAAAACTGAGAGAAAATTTGGAATACATTGCGCATAACTTTTCTCAGCATTTTATAGTCTTAGGTGGAGATTTCAATTTACCAGATATAGACTGGGACACTCAGATGTTTAGGACGGGTGGTACGGACAAGGCATCGAGTGACATTATACTGAGTGCACATCCGAAAATTACCTCGAGCATTTAGACAGAGAACCGACTCGTGGAGATAACATCTTGGACCTACTGATAACAAACAGACCCGAAATTTTCGACTCTGTAAGTGCAGAAAAGGGAATCAGTGATCATAAGGCCGTTGCAGCATCCCTGAATATGGAAGTTAATAGGAATATAAAAAAAGGGAGGGAGGTTTATCTGTTTAGCAAGAGTAATAGAAGGCAGATTTTAGACTACCTAACAGATCACAACGAAAATTTCTGTTCGGACACTGACAATGTTGAGTGTTTATGGAATGTGTTTTAGGCAATTGTGAAATGCGTTTTAGACAGGTACGTGCCGAGTAAGACTGTGAGGGACGTGAAAAACCCACCGTGGTTCAACAACAAAGTTAGGAAACTATTGCGAAAGCAAAGAGACCTTCACTACAAGTTTAAACGCAGCCAAAACCTCTCAGACAAACAGAAGCTAGCGTAAGGAGGGCTATGCGTGAAGCGTTCAGTGAATTCGAAAGTAAAGTTCTATGTACGGACTTGACAGAAAATCCTAGAAAGTTAAATCAGTAAGTGGCTCGAAACAGCAAATCCAAACACTCCGGGATGATGATGGCATTGAAACAGAGGATGATAAGCGTAAAGCTGAAATACTAAACACTTTTTTTCCAAAGCTATTTCACAGAGGAAGACCGCACTGCAGTTCCTTCTCTAAATCCTTGCAGGAACGAAAAATTAGCTGACATCGAAATAAGTGTCCAAGGAATATAAAAGCAACTCGAGTCACTCAACAGAGGAACGTCCACTGGACCTGACGGGATACCAATTCGTTTCTACACAGAGTACGCGAAAGAACTTGCCCCCTTCTAACAGCCGTGTACCGCAAGTCTCTAGAGGAACGGAAGGTTACAACTGATGTATGATTCTATGATAGAGGAACAAACACTGGTAGCAGTTACTTCTGTAAAATATCTGGGAGTATGGGTGCGGAACGATTTAAGTGGAATGATCATATAAATTTAATTGTTGGTAAGGCGGGTACCAGGGTACTCTCATTGGGAGAGTCGTTAGAAAATGTAGTCCATCAACAAATGAGGTGGCTTACAAAACACTCGTTCGACCCATACTTGAGTGTTACTCATCAGTGTGAGATCCATACAAAAAAAATGGCTCTCAGCACTATGGGACTTAAAATGTGTGGTTATCAGTCCCCTAGAACTTAGGACTACTTAAACCTAACTAACCAAAGAACATCACACACATCCATGCCCGAGGCAAGATTCGAACCTGCAACCGTAGCAGTTGCTCGACTCCAGACTGAGCGCCTTAACCGCGAGACCACCGCGGCGGATCCGTACCAGATCGGGTTGACGGAGGAGATTGAGAAGATCCAAAGAAGAGCGGCGCGTTTCGTCACAGGGTTATTTGGTAACCATGATAGCGTTACGGAAATGTTTAGCAAACGCAAGTGGCAGACTGTGCAAGAGAGGCGCTCTGCATCGCGGTGTAGCTTGCTCGCCAGGTTTCGAGAGGGTGCGTTTCTTGATGAGGTATCGAATGTGTTGCTTCCCCCTACTTATACCTCCCGAGGAGATCACGAATGTAAAATTAGAGAGGTAGTCGTTCTTCCCGCGAACCATACGCGACTGGAACAGAAAAGGGAGGTAATAACAGTGGCACATAAAGTGCCCTCCGCTACACACCGTTGGGTGGCTTTCGGAGTGTAAATGTAGATGTAGATGAAAGAGCGAGGAACAAGTCTGTCCTCAGTACTTGACTGGAAGAGCACCTCTGTCGAAAGCGAATCGAACGGCGACTCTATATTGAGTCCTTGCGATTAAGCGTTGTTCACTGTGTTGGCCGACACACTTATTGTGCAGTGTGAACGGACAGAGTTATAGACAACGCCTTCGAGCGAATTCAGAGTGGCATCGTGATGGGCTGGTTATCTGACCGGTGTACCACGCCAATAGTTAGACTAGGGGCGAATAGGAACCCTTGACTTCGTCAAGGCATAGGAAGAGTTTGATTGGCGAAGGTCAATCCAGATAGAACGAGAGTTATCTTATTTGTCAGCAGCAAGCGCCGCAGACAGCAGTCATCGGAGTTTACGGTATTGTGCGCTACAGGTATTGCGATCCCCATATTTCCTCCACAACAGTACACTTCACTGCATTTCACATGCGACAGCCTTGACCGTACCTAACAACATTCTAAAGGATAATTATTGAAGCTGAGTAGGTGTTCCTCTCAGCCATTCTGCCAAGGCAACAAGCATCTTAAACTTTGTATAGAAATTTCATTAGCGAATCCTATCCTTGAAAGGTAACTTCACATTCGGATAAGAACCAGGATATAACTTGTTCAATTCATAACTAAAAGTGTCATTGTGATTTCTCAGAAATTTTGCAAAATAAATAATAACTTTCGTTCGTTTCATGTTTTTCTTACACTAACTAGCACTACTCCAGTACCCAAGTATCCCACTAGTTACGTAAGAAATTTTGTCAATTTTTGTGTCATTTCCTTACAGTGGACGAATCCAGAAGATATTTATTGCAGAAAGTTTTTCAGGCATTTCTCTTTAGAACGTTAGGAGCGTCTGCCTGACTTCTGTAGTAGTGTGGGGGTGGAAATTGCATCTTGCAAGAGCCACAGGGTAAAGGGTACATCTAAAATTAATGCGTTGCGCAGAATAACAGAATAATAGATCACCCCCACCAGCTCAGAAAGTGCACATGCAAGGTTCAAATGGTTCAAATGGCTCTAAGCACTATGGGACTTAACATCTGAGGTCATCAGTTCCCTAGACTTAGAACTACTTAAACCTAACTAACCTAAGGACAGCACACAGATCCATGCCTGAGGCAGCATTCGAACCTGCGTCCGTAGCAGCAGCTCGATTCCGGACTAAAGCGCATAGAACCGCTCGACCACCACATACAAGGTTTGAACTGGTATCAACAACGTTGTAGCGGGGAATCTTATCCACAGCCCTATGCTCGCTTGGTCGATAAGGGACGAAACTTCCGTGCATCGGACATACCCATAAAATTTCATGATCGAAGCCAGTGACTGTCGCATGAAGTATCGTTACCCAGGTACTCAGAACAGATTCCTGTACGACATACCTGAGGATCGATGAAATCCGTGATTAACACGTCTGATGGTACTCTTGTGAAATGAATTCTGGGAACTATGAATCACGAAAGAATGTTGTTAGTCATGAGTGGCGTGTAAGACGGACACAAAGGGGAAGCAGGGCAAAACTTACAATGTTGGTATCGATGGGATCAGAATTCTGGTTGTTCGCGGTGCAAACATGTAACTTCGTGACAGCCGTGATCGAAGTTGCCACGAGGATCTACGCAAAACTTCATAAACTGACAGAATCTACTGAACAAGGTTACTTCGTGAGTGCTGGAAGCTCAGGTGTCTACATGGCTCGGATGAAGTACCTCCTGCATTGCAGAAGGTAACTACAAAGAAACTGTGGAAAATACAGAGAATACACTTTCATTTGTGGACCAAAATACTGTGACATTTTGCAATAGTTGGTTTTAAAAATTATGTCCGGCAAATGGCTTTTTTCATTGTTGACACATTGACGAAGCGGATCCCAGAAGTTATGTATAGTTTTTCATTCCATTCCCAGTCGAATGGCAGCCACTTCCTGGATGACTGCCTCCTGGAAGTGCTTGCGGTATTGTTGAGCGTCATTAATACACTTGACTCTTTAAGTGTCCCCTAATCAGTTGGTCAAAGGTGACAAATCAGATGATCGTAAGGGTCAGGCACTGTCTACTCATGAAGAGCGAAGATATCAAGGAAACAACATTCTACAAATTACCAGAGAACCCCGAGAATTATGAGCTGTAACTATGTTTTGTGCGAACCAGACATCTCCCCCTTCACTGTGCCCACAAAACTGTTAACTTAGGTCGGAGGAAGGTCCCGATCACGTGTCAGTATCAATGCGAATTAACCGTCAACGTTACGCCATCTTCTTCGAAAAAGAGTGGATCGACAGACCTGATTCAGCAACGATGTACCAGACTGTCACTAAATGGCTGTGAAATGGTCGTTGGTGAAGTTCGGCAGGGTTTTCAGCTGCCCAAAAGGAGAAATTTTGTTTATTTACAGTAACTGACAAGTGGCAGAGAGTCTCATCAGAAGAAGTCAAAACAGCATTATGGTGAACGTTCTGAATAATTTCCTCACACACAACTCAAAAAGTTTCAAAATATCTCTTACTTTATTCTTGGCTGACCACCAGTTTTATGGGAGCAACTGTAGACCTCTGTGCAGGATATTTCTTACACAATCCCTGGGCAGAATGAGATTTTCACTCTGCAGCGGAGTGTGCGCTGATATGAAACTTCCTGGCAGATTAAAACTGTGTGCCGGACAGAGACTCGAACTCGGGACCTTTTCCTTTTGCGGGCAAGTGCCCTACCACTTGCCCGTGAAAGGCAAAGGTCCCGAGTTCGAGTCTCGGTCCCGCAAACAGTTTTAATCTGCCAGGAAGTTTCAATCCCCGGGCAGTTGCATGTGTAAGTGCTGAACGTTTCGGAGATTGCTGGACGGGCGCTCTCAGACGCGCCACGGTTTCCGAAGTCAGCCAGTGGAACCAGTGGACTTTATTTTCAGTGCTGAACGTGATGCTCTAAAGTTTGATAACAAAACTCAAATAGTTTTCCTGTCAGGATCAGAATGAAGTCGGCCAAGTTCGAACTAAATGCAAAATGCTCGCTGCTCATAGAACCACCACTACAAAAATGCTCCTCTAAATCGAATGTACGATGCACATCTAGCCGGGCCACTGCGCCCAGTGAAAATAACACGTATATCTCTATCAGTCAATATCCCTCCAAATAAACATCCACCACCACACGTCACACAGCGGCCTCCCCAAATACCTGAGGTCTTTTCGCCTGACCCTGAACCGTATAATAGTGAAAACTCCACCACTAGTATTAATAACCAACTGAAGGCGTGAACCTGACCCACTGGGGGCACGTTGGAATTTCATTATTACAATGAGTATCTCCGTCCTTGACGGTCCTGTCTTGTCGACTTCCGTTTGGTTGGTGGTGTTGGGGACACCGTGGCCAGGACTCGTGTGGTCGGCACCTGCCCTCTCACACCCCCCTCCCTCACCCCCGCCCTGTTATCGAGTCCAAGACACCCCATTAGCGCTCATCTTCCATCGTCCCTAGCTTCCGCCTACCTTCAAGTAACGGTCAATTTTCCCCATCCAGAATGACTCGGGTCTAATAAAAATAGCTTGCTTAGGCGTCGCTTTCAACAGTCTATGCGGCGACCAAGACCAGGAGCGAATTCGCTTCGTGTATGATCGACTATCACTTGGTTTAAGAATCATAAAAGAAGGTTGTATACATGGAAGAAGTCTGGAGATACTGACCGGTTTTAGATAATTATATAATGGTAAGACAAAGGTTTAGTAACCTGGTTTAAAATTGTAAGACATTCCAGGGGACTCTGACCACAATCTATTTGTTATGAACTGTAGATTAAAACTGAAGAAACTGAAAAAAGGTGCGAATTTAAGGAGATGGGACGTGGATAAACTGACTAAACCAGAAGTTGTAGATAGTTGCAGGGAGATCATGAGGGAACAACTGACACGAATGGGGGAAAGAAATACAGTAGAAGAAGAATGGGTAGCTTTGAGGGATGAAATAGTGAAGGCAGCAGATGATGAAGCAGGTAAAAAGACGAGGGCTACTAGAAATCCTTCGGTAACAAAAAAAATATTGAACTTGTTTGATAAAAGGAGAAAATCCAATAATGCAGTAAATAAAGCAGGCAAAAAGAAATACAGGCGTCTCAAAAATGAGATCGATAGGAAGAGCAAAATAGCTAAGCAGCGATGGCTTGAAGACAAA
Source organism: Schistocerca gregaria (assembly GCF_023897955.1). Taxonomy (NCBI): domain Eukaryota; kingdom Metazoa; phylum Arthropoda; class Insecta; order Orthoptera; family Acrididae; genus Schistocerca; species Schistocerca gregaria. The sequence goes on from NC_064926.1 coordinate 353,322,110, forward strand.
TGTAAGGATGTAGAGGCTTATCTCACCAGGGGTAAGATAGATACTGCCTACAGGAAAATTAAAAAAGACTTTGGAAAAAAGAGAACCACTTGTACGAATATCAAGAGCTCAAATGGAAACCCATTTCTAAGCAAATAGGGGAAAGCAGAAAGGTGGAAGGAATATATAGAGGGTCTATATAAGGATTATATATTTGAGGAGAATATTATGGAAATGGAAGAGGATGTGGGTGAAGATGAAAGGGGAGATATGATACTGCGTGAAGAGTTTGAGGGAGGACTCAAACACCTGAGTCGATACAAGGCTCCGGAAATAGACAACATTCCATTAGAATTACTGACAGCCTTGGGAGAGCCAGTCATAACAAAACACGATCATCTGGTGAGCAAGATATATGAGACAGTTGAAATACCTTCAGACTTCAAGAAAAATATAATAATTACAATCCCAGAGAAAACAGGTGTTGACAGATGTGAAAATTAACGAACTATCAGATTAATAAGTCACAGCTGCAAAATACTAACGCGAATTCTTTACAGACGAATGGAAAAACTGGTAGAAACCGATCTCGGGTAAGACCAGTTTGGATTCCGTAGAAATATTAGAAGGCGTGAGGCAATACTGACCCTACGACTTATCTTAGAAGAAAGATTAAGGAAAGGCAAACCTACGTTTCCAGCGTTTGCAGACTTAGAGAAAGCTTTAGACAATGTGGACTGGAATACTCTCTTTCGAATTCTGAAGATGGTAGGGGTAAAATACAGGGATCAAAAGGCTATTTACAATTTGTACAGAAACCAGATGGAAGTTATAAGAGTCGAAGGACACGAAATGGAAGCAGTGGTTGGGAATGGAGTGAGACAGGGTTGTAGCGTCTCCCCGTTATTATTCAGTCTGTATACTGAGCAAACAGTGAAGGAAACAAAAGAGAAATTCGGAGTAGGTATTAAAATCCATGGAGAAGAAATAAAACTTTCAGGTTCGCCGATCACATCGTAATTCTGTCAGAGATTGCAAAGGACTTGGAAGAGCAGTAGAACTGAATTGATAGTGTCTTGAGGATATAAGATGAACATCAGCAAAAGCAAAACGAGGATAATGGAATGTAGTCGAATTAAGTCGGGTGATGCTGAGGAAATTAGATTAGGAAAGTAGTAAAAGTAGTTAAGTAGTTTTGGTATTTGGGGAGCAAAATAACTGATGATGGTAGAAGTAGAGAGGATATAAAATGTACACTGGCAATGGCAAGGAAAGCGTTTCTGAAGAAGAGAAATTTGTTAACATCGAGTATAGACTTAAATGTCAGGAAGTCGTTTCTGAAAGTATTTGTATGGAGTGTAGCCATGTATGGAAGTGAAACATGGACGATAAATAGTTAGGACAAGAAGAGAATAGAAGCTTTCATAATTCCGTGCTACAGAAGAATGCTGAAGACTGGGTGGATATATCACGTAATTTATGAAGAGGTATTGAACAGAATTGGGGATAAGAGGAGCTTGTGGCACAACTTGACTAGAAGAAGGGATCGGTTGGTAGGCAAATTCTGTGGCATCAAGGGATCACCAATTTGGTATTGGAGGGCAGCGTGGAGGGTAAAAATCGTAGAGGGAGACCAAGAGATGAATACACTAACCACATTCAGAAAGATGTAGGTTGCAGTAGTTAGTGGGAGATGAAGAAGCTTGGACAGGATAGACTAGCATGTTGAGCTGCACCAAAGCAGTCTCAGGAATGAAGACCACAACAACAAAACGATCGACCAGGGCAGGTATGCTAGCTAGCCATGATGCGTCTTTGAGGTCGTTTCCCACACTCCGTAAGGTAAATACCGAGCCGTATCAACGTCTCGCCTCACGTAGGTGCTACGGAAGTGTTCTCACACTGCCACATAGCTTAAAACTTTAAACGCAGACAGCAGATGCCGTACACTTGTTCCTACGTGGGGCCGGGTGGGGGGGGGGGGGCAGTTGAATAAGACGCTGATCACCTCAGATGTTTAGTCTCTTCAAATAATCTTCATCAACAGCTGAATTTTCTCTATTATGGCTTTGTTTAGTAGTTGTGGTCGTGACTGTATTTACTGTACAAGAGGTATAAATCCTGTTTTATTACATCAGACATCGTGTTTCCATCATTAGATACAACTCGGTTAATACATTATTTACGTCCACTCCTGACCGAGATGATGTGAGATACACATTTGGTCGTCCTGATGCTGTACTGTGAATTTTATATTTTTGCCGAAATAACACACTCATATTAATCACTATGACATCTGACCACACAGAATAAAAATTCGTGACGGGAGATAAAGCCTCAAGACATGTGTCATCACAAGAATCAGAGTATTTAATCGAATAAAACCTACAAGTCTGATCTTAAAAAAACTAAAAACTTCAGATAGAGTTATTTTCCTTTACTGCTACTGGAAGTCTTGTCGTCCGCGACCATCTCTGTCGTACGTAGGCAGTGTGATAGACTTTGTAGCTTCTTATGTCAACAACACGTGCTAATCGGTTTGTTGCCATGGCTTCAACCACCGTTCATTTTGTTCGGCCAATATAATACAATCAACGTGTCCAGCACCAGCGGATATTTGCATTTCATGTGGGCTACCTCATGTTTATAGTAAACAGTGAAATTAGTTGCAGATTAAGTGCAATATGTCACATTGAATACGAATGAATACAAATTTGATGACTCAAAAGGGTTCAAATGGATCTGAGCACTATGTGACTTAACATCTGAGGTCATCAGTCTCCCAGAATTTAGAACTACTTAAACCTGAATAACCTAAGGACTTTACACATATCCATGCACGAGGCAGGATTTGAACCTGCGACCGTAGCAGTCACGCGGTTTCGGACTGAAGCGCCTAGAACCACTCGGCCACCGCGGCCGGAGGGTCTATATCGTCTGTAAATTTGATGACTGTGCATATGATGTTGGTGCAATTCGTGTTTCACATTGTAGCTGGTAGAGACAGTTTGTATGGACCTTTGAGTATTCTTGTCTTAGACGATACATCTTGCAATAAATCCAGTCTACAACATCCTCAACTCGAACTTGTTCTTCCACTCTTTATCAACTCATATCACTTCCAGGTGACTGTCACATTTGTTCATATCATTATATACGTCCCACTGCGTTACCTGTTTTAAATGCTAGTTTCCCGTTATATGGCTTAAGAATGTTCGACACATTGCGCCGAATGCTCCTGTAGTATGGTATCGATACCATCTTCGAACGTTCCTTGGCTCTCGTTCTTCTGTGTTTTGCTTCCTTTCTCAGCGGATCAATTCATTAGTTTGATTCTCCCCATATCCGTTCGATTTACGTGAAGCTTAATTGTGTTGAACTTATAATCTGTCCTAATCACACTTCGGAACCTTGCATGACTTACATACATCTCAACGGAGTTTCTTCCTGAGCATACGAGAGACAACATTTACTGTGTTCATCGTTGTTTACCGTAGTAAGTACAGTATTATAACGAAGGGTCTACAACACAATACTCAGAAATGCTGAAGTTGGACATGGAAGTATGACTTTGGACAAAAAATTAGACTTATTTTTCATTTCTATCCTTTGCTAGCTCATTTCAATCCAACCAATGATCTCCCAGTGCACAAATTCCTTCCATGAGTTTAAATCTAGAAGAAGTGAAAACTATTCATCCACTGCGACATAAATTCTGGGTTGTACTGTTGACATTATTTCCTGTTTTAGTCATCCGTCTTCTGACTGGCTTTATGGTTACCGCCACGAATTCCTGTCCTGTACTAACCTTTGCAACATAGGTAGCAGCAGCAGTCTATGTCAATTATTTTCTGGGTGTATTCAAATCTCCACCTTACTTAATTCTTTTATCCTCTACCACTCCCTCATACCTTGGAAGTTATTCTACGACGTTTGACAGATCTCCTATCATCTTGGCCCTTTCTCTAGTCAGTGTTTTCCACATATTCCTTTACTTGCCGTTTCTGCGGAGAACCTCCTCGTTCCTTAACTTACCAGTCACCGTAATTTCCAACATTCTTCTGTAGCACTACATCTCAAATACCTCGATTCTTTTCTGATCCGGTGTCCCCATAGTGCATGTTTCATCACCATAGAATGCTGTGCTCGAAACGTACTGTCTTGGAAATTTCTTCCTAAAATTAAGACGTATGTTTGACGCAAGTAGATTTCTCTTCGCCAGTAATGCCCGTTTTGCGAGAATACTTTTATGTCCCCCATGCTCCATTTATTATGAGTTATTTTGCTGCGTAGGTAGCAGACTTCCCAGTCTGTCTACTTCGTGACCACTAATTTAGATATTAAGCCTATAATTGTTCTCATTTTCATTTCACCTAAGTTTTCTCTGATTTTTCTATATGGTGAAACAGTCTTTCCGACAATTCTTTTCGGTATCTTACGATTTCTCATGCAGCCATTTCGCCTTAGCTTCCCTGCAGTTCGTGTTTATTTTGTCTGTATTCCTGAATTTTCCACAGTTTCTTTGCAGTTACCTTCCTTGAAGGAATTTTTTTTTTTCTACCCTCCAAGATTGCCCTTTTTAAAGATGTGAATTCCTCTTTAAATTAACTTCGTAGTAAGCTACTCATTATCGCACTTCTCCCAGTGGACAAATTCCTTGCATGAGTTTAAATCTAGAAGAAGTGAAAACTATTCATCCACTGCGACATAAATTCTGGGTTGTACTGTTGACATTATTTCCTGTTTTAGTCATCACTCTTCTGACTGGCTTTATGGGTACCGTCACTACTATGAAGTCCATATTCTCCTATCGAACTTCAGCGTATCTCTTCATTTATTCGTACCTCCGTATCCAGCTTCATTGAGCACTGATTCTTCCGCACTAGTCATCTAAACTTCGGCGTACTCTTCATCATTACTCAAGTGTAATTTGTCTTTGTATCTGCTCCTGGATACGCCTTACAAACCAGTATCCTATTTCGGAATTTCTGCCTATGATGTAATGTAACTGGAATCCTCCCATATCTCCCAGTGTTGTCCAACAACACCTCATCAGCTCATGATCCTTGAATATTCGCGATTATTAACTGATATGTACCGTAGAAGGCTCTCTCCCCTCTCCTTCCTATTATCAAGTCCATATTCTCATGTAACCATTTCTTCTACTCACCCCCCCCCCCCCCCCCCTGCATCTTCAGTCCAATTCCCCAAGACAATTATATTTTCATCTCCTTTTACGCACTGAATTACCTGTGCAGTATCCTTATATATATATTTTCTTTCTCTTCATCTTTGTCTTCGTACTTCGGCATGTGTTGCTGGAACATTGTAGTCGGTTGGGTTTGTTGGCGATTCTCTTATCACTGAACTATTCACAGTAACTCTGTCTCTGCTCTATCTTCCTATTCATAGTGAATCGTACTCCTGTTATACCCTTTTTTTTGCTAATGTTGATACTACCCTGCACTTGTATGACCAGAAATCCTTTTCTTTCTTCCGTTTCTGTTCAGTTACTACTAATATGTAGAAACTGAGCACCTGAAGTGCCCTTTTCCGATTTTCTAGCTTTCTTACCACGTTCAAACTTCTGACATCTCACAACCCGACTTTTAGAAAGTTATTCAATCTTTTTCTCGTGGTCACCACTCCATTGACAATCCACTTTTGGAGATCCGAAAACGGGACTAGTCCATAATGGCAATGGTGACATCATCATGACACCTTTTCAGTTACAGGACACATGTCCTGTGGCTAGACATTATACGTCTTTAATGCAGTAGTTTCAACTGCCTTCTGCATCCTCGTGCCGTTCATCAATGCTGACTCTTCAATGTCTTAGGTGCAGTTCCCCGCCCAAGGGCATGAGAGTATCCAGAATTTTTGTCCACCCCTTCGCTGTTGGCAGAATGAGGGTGACTTCTTACGCTGGAAGTCTTCGGCCACCATTGCTGAATATTTTTATTCAAAATTTAAGCAGTGGCGAGGTACGATCCGGAAACAGTGGATATTACGATGGTCAGCGACACGATGCCACGTAATCCCTGCGTCAAGGCCCACACTTACTTATGTACCGCGCCCGTCTACGTCACTAAAACCCGAAGTCTTTTCACGTTACCACAACGAGAGATTCGCCCTGATTCGCTTGCACCAGCCACTTGCTGCTCTGTTACCGCAATGTGGTGCTATTTACAGCTGAACTCAGCCATCCTTGCTTCGCAACCTGTTGGCGTGTCTGTTATTGTGACCCACATATCGACACACTATCGGCAACCGACTTGTGCCTGTTAATAGAACTCTCACTGGTGTTTCCATGATACATGTATTTGCTTTTGGTAAACAGTAATAATTTTCCGCCTGAAGACAGGATGAAATTTTTCTTTACTCAGACTGGACTAGATGCTGAGGAAGCAAAGCTTTCTGTTTCTTGCCTCTTGAGACTGTTAGCTAAATGAGATACCACTGTCAAAGTTCTTATTATTTAGGCTTCATCCCTTACGTATGTTTTCATGTGTGTGTAGTAGATGTCCATAACAAACAGGTTTTGAGTTTCACCCTCTGAAATGAAATAAGAGAGAGTACTCCTTTCTCAGTTATATAAAGCACCGACATATGAAGTCAGCTTCACACTTTTTTTTTCGTGCAGTTTCATTCGTGATTGCGCAATGCATTTATTGCTGTTTCGAAACTGGTTCGACTTGAAAGAACAAACATATATTCACAACAATAGATAAGGGAAATATTGGTCGAATTTAACTTATGCGCGGCTATTATTGGCAAGGAATTAGCTATAACTTTTTTTATTTATTTTCGTATTGATAAACTAGCAACCCATGACAGCTTCAATATTGTTCTTCTTTCCTTGTTATTGTACTCCTTTATATTCCACATATGTTGTCTTTTCCTTTCTTCTGTCCTTTTTATTCCTCATTTTGTACTTCTTCTGCATTGGAAACATCTAAATATCATCAGTTTTATATTTTGCGTATCATCAATACAGATGGCAATCATTTTGCACAAAAGTCTCTCAAACGTAATCGTTCATGTAATGTACAACAATCTTTTAGCGATATGGTTACGGCCTCGCTCCGTGTGTTCCACTTCAATGATAGTTTCCACTGTGAATGTAGTTTTAGTACGTGTTTCAGCTGGCCTACGCGTGATGAAAGACTGTAACTGTCAAACAAATCGGATCGGTAAGTTGCCAGGTCACAGATTCAAATTAGTTGATACAGAAATGAAAATTTAATTTCTTTAAATTCTACTCCTAGTAGTTATCATCTATTGTTATTTTTCTGAGAAAAGCAAATTAATTGAAGCCAATAAAGCAATTTTAGAATTATAAAATGAATATTTTAAATTGTTACAGAAAAATGTCGAGATTCAATCCATTCCGTTGATTCTGTTTCAATATAAATTAAATAAAGCACAGTGTGAAAAAAAAAACAGAGAGGAAAACATTTCCTTTAGCAAATTTTCCCCTGCAGTAACCCCAAAATCAATTAACTTTTACTTATCAGTTCATAATATGCAATGAGCCACTATAAAAAAAACACTGCGAACAAGATGGGCAACGCTAAGAGATGCATAAATAAAATTTAAAGAATTACGTGCAGCTGGCTTTATCAAAAAGTAGTAAAATTAATTCTGAGTACCAGAGACAACACAGATAATGGGCACCTATTAATAACCGGGTTCAAACTCAATAGACAAGAATACCTGCAACATAGACAGACAGAAACCTCAAGCAATGAAGATAGATTTTTAATAGTGATGACTAAAGCTAGTTTGATGAAAAAAAATTTCGTAAATAAAATATAAATGAGAACGTAAAATCGTATACTCCCTGGAGAGATGCAAAGCATACGGTTGCTCAGCTACAAACAAAGAGATTATACCGCCATTTCGAATACATTTCCATTGCAAACAATCAAGTAGGCTGAAAGTGTATTAATCTGATTATTTCTTTACCTATGTAAATAAAGATAGTTTTATTCAAGTCTCCAATAACTTAAAGTGATTTTTGGCTTATTATAAACATCCCAAACAATGAATTTCTTCATTCCATTCTACTGCTATTTAGCCGACTGAACAAACCATTAACGACAGAACTACAATGCATACAAAAGGAGAAAAAAGAAAGATAAATGCAGTACTGAGAAGGAAGAACAGGAGGACGAAACGAAATGAGGCATCATTTGTCGATACGGCATGTAACGTTAATTCAGAGATTACAAAATTGAATTAAATTTACTAACAACTCGGCAGTAAAAGCTTACTTATCAATATAAAGATGCATAAAGTCTGGCTGGATTCATACACTGATTCGGTTGGGAAGGTAGTCATTAACGTTGTATTCTCCCTAGAGGCAAGTTGGTTCTTAACAGCGGTAACTGGTCCATGATATTCTACATTGGCACTTGGACGGAGCTAATGTCCTAGCCTGTACCACTCGTGTAGAATCGGGGATATATCTGGGGACCTTGCTGGCCCCAGGAATATCTCAACGTCACCTCTGAGTGACCAGACATACACGTGCCACAGAGATGAGAGATAACACAAGACGAAGCAGTATGTCGATGGCCATCAGAGTTCCCTCAATCCCACCAATCGTGACCTGAGATCAGACACGACAGCCGCTCACAAATCGGCACTATGAGTAACACCGCTGCTCCTCTCCAAAGCATTGGAAGAAGGAGATGGTCATCCGGGATAGAGCACAACAACACACCATTGCTGGAAACGCAGCGATACCATTCACCAGCTGTCGACGCTTCCCCTTCAAGGCAAAGCTCCGAACTCGGCCGTTTGTGTTTGTTAGCGGCATCCCAAGCATGAGACGGTGTTTCCCTAGCCTTGCTGCAGCTGGTCTCCGACCAGTGCTGGGAGATCATACTGACTTTTCCAGGGAGTCCATTACTTATTTTCGGATAACAGTTGTAGATGTAAAGGCTTACCGTACACCTAATGGGCGTTACGGCTGTCCTCATTTATGACGGTCGACAGCTGTCGAACTTTGACGACGGGTATGTCGTTGGCCCACCCTTAGCCTCGATAACAGCTTCCACTTACGCAGGCATACGTTCAGTCTGGTGCTGGAAGGTTCTTGGAGAATTGCAGCCCATTCTTCACTGAGTGCTGGACTCAGGAGAGGTATCGATGTCGGTCGGTGAGGCCTGGCACGCAGTCATCGTTTCAAACCATCCCAAATGTGCTATACAGGATTCAGGTCAACACTGTGTGTAGGCGTCCATTACAAAGATGTTATTGTCGTTTAACCACTGCGCTACAGACCGTGCAGTATGAACAGGTATTCGATCGCTGAAAGATGCAATCGCCATCCCCGAATTGCTCTTCAACATTGGGAAGCAAGAAGGTACTCCAAACATCAATGTAGGCCTGTGCTGTGATAGTGCCACGCAAAACGACAAGGGGTGCAAACCCCCTCCGTGAAAAACACGACCACGCCATAACACCACCGCCTCCGAATTTTACTGTTGGCACTAGACACGCTGGCAGATGACGTTCACCGGGCATTCGCCATACCCACACTCTGCCATCGGATCGCCACTTTGTTTACCTTGATTCGTCACTCCAATCAACGCTTTTCCACTGTTCAATCGTCCAATGTCTACGCTCCGTACACCAAGCGAGGCGTCGTTTGGCATTTAGCGGCGTGATCTGTGGGTTATGAGCAGCCACTCGACCATGAAATCCAAGTTTTGTCACCTCCTGCCAAACTGTCACAGAACTTGCAGTGGATCCTGATATGATGGTCTGGTTAGATATCTGCCTATTATACTTTATGACCCTCTTCAACTGTCGGCGGTCTCTATCAGTCAACAGACGAGGTCGGCTTGTAGGCTTTTGTGCTGTTCGTGTCCCTTCACGTTTCCACTTCACTGTCACGTCGGCAACAGTGGTCCTAGGGATGTTTTGGAGTGTGGAAACTTAGGTACAGACGTATGACACAAGTGACACCCAATCACCTGACCATGTTCGAAGTCCGTGAGTTCCGCGGAGCGCCCCATTCTGCTCACTCACCATGTCTAATGACTACTGAGGTCTCCGATATGGAGTACCTGGCAGCAGGTGTCAGGACAATACACCTAATATGAAAAACAAATGTTTTAGGAGGTGTCCACATACTTTTGATCACATAGCGTACATACCTGCCGATAGCGTGTACATGAACAAACTTGAATTGACGTATGATCGCGTCTTAATTTTACAGTGAAATTTCTCAAACAACCATTCCATTCAGATATTCTATTTATTTTCGTTACAATTGTCAGCAGTTCATTATGCATCTTAAGGCCCCACATGCACCTCTCAAAAGTAATTGATATCGGTATACTGTGGTCATATGTTTCTGGATGTCGTGTAACGCTGTTGCAGTCAAGTCTTCGAAGGAACCACTTGAGCTATGAATTCATGACATCAAGATACATATGGCCCAGAATGCCAATATCGATTATTTTTTGGAGGTGCCTATGTGGTCTGAAAATGGCATAATGAATAGCCGAAAATGGTAGTGAAAATGAAGTGAAATAGTACCTCAATTGCGCGGCTTTTGCATGAATTTCATGATTGAATATTTGAACACCTGCTATCCCATGTCCACAGTGGATCAATAGAGAGTATGATAGTGTATTATTGGTGCTTTACTTACTCTTTCATACAGTGTATTTCAAGTGATTGCATGAATATACGTATTCAGCAGATGAAGCTGATCCTGCAGTTATGGTATTGCGCAACGTGAGCCGTCACAATAGTAACATTTTTCTCTGGCTAACGTCATCTGTGCCAGTCGGTTGATTACTAACGTTTATACTACTACTTCTGTCAGGGCAGGTATGGAATGCCATATATTCTGTTTTGTGACATTTATTTAATTTGAAAAACATATAAGTATTTCTTCCACTTATAATTTTTAGAAGAATATCGATCAGTTACTATTCTAGTTTATTTTCGCCTTTGGGCTGGCCGGTGTGGTCGAGCGGTTCTAGGCGCTGCAGTCTGGAACCGCGCGACCGCTACGGTCGCAGGTTCGAATCCTGCCTAGGGCATGGATGGGTGTGATGTCCTTAGCTTTGTTAGGTTTAAGTAGTTCTAAGTTCTAAGGGACTGATGGCCTCAGATGTTAAGTCCCATAGCGCTCAGAGCCATTTGAACGATTGTTTCGTCTTTGCTGCCCACTTCTTTGCATCTGATCCTAACGTTGAGCTGGCAGCGTGCAAGTTTCGTCGTCTCCAAACTAATATTTTTATCTAATACTCTGCCATGTGTATGCACCAACTGGAAATGTTGATACGAATTCGGCGACTTGTTAATTAGCCACCTGTCTCATGACTAACGAACATAAAAGCCCAGCATATTACTTCCAAATTTATTTCATAAAAGCGATAATGATAAACACCATGAAGAGAATGACATGAATTCACCAACACGGACACTGGCTGCTTCTTCGTCGCTGTACACGATCATATCTGTATGACATGATGCCTGGTAGTACAACCCAAACACTATCTCGTCGCTGACTAGAGTAAAATCCTATTTTTCTATTGCAGACAGGCCAGTTTATAATTATACTCTTTCGAAAGTCGGCACCAGACGATATCTTTTCATTTGCTTCATAAGATGACAGTTTCATGACATTATTATGTCTTCATCGTGGTATGGTGCTTTGACACCACTGGTCACCCTACCTTATTCAGTGTCAGTCTGTTCATGTCTGCATAAGTATCCATCCTACATCTACCTGAACCTGTTAACTGTGATCAGGCCTTCATCTGCCTGTACAAGTTTTACCCAATACTAATACGTCCACTACGATATTAACTATTCCTTGGTGAACCAAAGGGAAGTCACATCAGACTAGACCTTGTTTTGGTCAAGATGTGCTACGAATATCTAATCTTCCCATTACTGCCGCATATGTCTTCATTAGAAACTCGAGCTACACATATGATCTCCAGCATTGTTCTGTGGTGTCATAAGCAAAATTTTTCATTATTTTCTTGGCTGTCGGTAAAGCAGATGCCAGACTGAGATTCATCGGAAGAATCCTAAGGAAATGCAGTCTGAAAAAGGAGGAAGTAGGTTACAGTACGCTTGTTCGCCCACTGCTTGAATACTTCTCAGCAGTGTGGGATTCGTACAAGATAGGGTTGATAGAAGAGATAGAAAGGATCCAACGGAGAGCAGCGCGCTTCGTTACAGCGCCTGCTACGGTCGTAGGTTCGAATCCTGCCTCGGGCATGGATGTGTGTGATGTCCGTTAGTTAGGTTTAATTAGTTACAAGTCAAAGCGACTGATGACCTCAGATGTTAAGTCTGATAGTGCTTAGAGCCATTATACACCACGTAAATACATTCCGAAAATTCTTAATTCTTAAAATGTATTTGAAATATCCATCTTTCTCGGATATAGGCCTCAGTCAAATATCAATTACTACCACCCTTTATGCCCTTTGATTCATATGACATTCTATTTTCTGTTACATATTGATAAGCGTTTGCCCATCGTAGTTCAAACCATACTACTGCAGATTTTCAAAGGTTTAATTCCAGTCATCACTTAGCAAGCCTTTCTTTTAAAATACTAACTCTAAGAATGTTTTTCATCTGTCTGTCTTTCTACCTACCTGTTCTAGTATGACTGTTTTACAATTAGTATTTCCTAGCGCTTTTATAAATATCTACTGAACCCAAACCGATCTGCCTCCATGTCGTCTTCTACTAGTCACTCCATTCTAATTGTAAATAACTCCTTTTTAGATTTTCTAAGCATGAGTTGTGAAAATGGTGCTTCGGTAACATACCTGTCAGCCACATGCCTTCCTAACCCATTAATCCCGATGTCTGAGAGTATCGATTGGCTATAACTAAAGTGCAGCTACTGACAGAGGTCCAGTGTGGGATGTAATTATCGCACGACAGCGAAATGTAATAGATATTCTAATACTTTAATGTGGAACAGATATATTTTGAGGAAGTCACTCCCATTTTTTTAATTTTTTTAAAATCTGGCGCTTTGAATCCAAGCCAGGCTTACAGAGGTGTTTCCATATGTACCGAATTAGGAATGAGACGTGGGCATAACGGATCAAACAAGTGTGAAACGAATTAAAGTTGATTTGAATATTAACCACTGCTCACACAGGTGTACAATATGAGCACCGGAGACAACGGCGAGATGCTCTGCAGCGCAAGATTAGCACTTGGTAGCCAAAATGTAGACTAATAACGTAAGGAATGAGGAGGTTTTCCGGAGAGTATGCTCTGAAGGAATATGTGGAAAACACTGACAAGAAGATGGGGAAAGATGGTGGGACATCTGCTACGACATTACGGAACAACTTCCACAGTACTGGAGGGAGCTGTAGAGGGCGAAAACTGTACAGGAAAACAGAGATTGGAATATAACCGTTAAATAATTGAGGACGTAGGTTGCAAGTGCCACTCTGAGACGAGGAGGCTGGCACAAAATGGTAATTGGGGAATTCATGGCCGTCCACATCAAAGTAGTGTGGAGCCTGATGATTAAAAAAAAAGAATGTTTATCGGCGTAATCCCATTCAGCATTTACGCATTAGCATATCTTCCAAGTGCCGCTGCTGTACCATAATTACAGCTGACAACGGATCTCAGTCCGTAGACGCATTTTAATTATGGAGACCTGGTACTTTTCCTGTCAATATGCAAGCTGTTTGAAAGTCTCCGGCTCAAACGTCTAGCGGTGGTAGATCACGTGATAGGCAACAGCTTCAGTTACAGAAAAAAAGTTCACTGGGACTTCCCAGCGATGTTAAGAGTCCTATAGAAATCGCGGGCCTTGGAATACGAGATTCACCAAACTGGTAGATTTACTAACCAGGTATCTTACATATTAACTACCCCAGTAAAGCGTTAGAGTTAGTTTCGACAAGAGGACCTTACGAATGATTGTCTCCAAGATCATAAAGTAATTCAAGAAGTTAATCAGAAACGTTGATCTTGCCGGGTCTACTCTCTTTGACACGGAGCATATGACTGAACTATAGCAGCACAAGGGGTATGAACGTGTGGTGTCACCGCCAGACACCACACTTGTTACGTGGTAGCCTTCAAATCGGCCGCGGTCCGTTAGTATACGTCTGACCCGCGTGTCGCCACTGTCAGTGATTGCAGACCTAGCGCCGCCACACGGCAGGTCTAGTGACACTTTCTAGCACTCGCCGCAGTTGTACAGCCGACTTTGCTAGCGATGGTTCACTGACTAAATAAGCTCTCATTTGCCGAGACGATAGTTAGCATGGCCACAGCTACGTTGTTTGCTACGACCTAGCAATGCGTCATTGCAAACCGTGTATCGTCTTTAATGGATTAAAGTTAAGTATTCCACTAGCTACAACCGTTTTTCTCAATTCTAATTCCCTTGTCATGTTCCAGACCTCACGCCAGCCAGCGTGAGCTGAAACGCTTGCATTTCAGCCTCTTTTAGTAACCCTGTGTTGGCTCTCCTGCCAACTACAACGGAACGTATCATAGTCTCTGTGCCCTGCCGCCTCTCAAGAACACAAACCACACAAAAGGACACCTTACGGCGAAGAAAAGCGTCATTGAACATTCGTCTCTAACAGATCGTTATTCCACATATCTTCCACACCTAAAAGTCTGAAGCGATGAGTTTGAAACAACAGGTAAATTATGCGTAATTGATAAACATTTTCTTCTTATGGCGGGTTCTACTGTCATTTGTTAGGTTGTTAATTCAGTTCCAGATGCCTTGTTCAACTTAATTCTCCGAGTGTTCGCTGAAGCTCTTCCCATAGTGTCGTTTCAACAGGAGAAAAAGATTTGCTATTCGTGAGATTCTCTCTTCCTTTTTCATTCTTATTTATCTCTCTTCGTTCCCGTAAATATTGTACATTTGCCGTCTCCATTATCGTGCATGAACTTATCAAAGATTTGGAACATTTTGCATTACTTCATTTCATTGAAGAGTTTAACAGGTAAGCAAAAACTATGGAATCTAAGTTTCTCGAGCAACACACCCCTGAAAGTCCGAAAACCTGTCTTAGTGCTCTCTTCGAAGTCCGGCGTTGCACGAAGATATGCCACGTACATACTGTGTATAATATTTCATCTACGAAGAATACTTGTTTCACCTAACGGTACACCAAAACGTTATGTAGAGTAGACAACCTTGTAGGTGGGGCAACCACAGCTATGAGTATTCATCTTGGTTACTAATAATCATTTCAGCTGTATTTTGGTCCATAATCACTGTACCACTACAGGTTTCTTGGCGTTAAAGCAACATTTTCAGTTGACATATGATTAAAACATTAGAGCGGAGAAGCTAGGAATCTTCTTTGCCAACATATGTCATGGATTAAGAACTGCCTAATTCCAATATAGTGGATGAGTCCAGAACAAATCATACCACAGTGATCGCTCCTTCGATCTATAAATAACCGTGCACAGGTGACGCGGTCGCATGCTCTGTCATACTGTAGCGGTAGGTGTTACAGTCCTTACATGTCTTTCTATAGCTTGTGTTTCAGGCGGTGCAGCTATCGGCCTGGGTTTCGTGCAGACGTGGGGCTCAATTTTACAATAATTCATTTCGCATAAAAAACATCAATTTACAAATGAGGGAATACTTACTCTAAAACAACATTTTTGGAAAATCTCATATTACCATCGGCATTTCACATTACGATACGATAACAGTGTTAATCAATGGTTTCACCATCTGACGATAATTATTTTATATTCCTCCTAACATGAAGCTATGAATTCTCTTATAAGCCTGACGATGTCAGGTGACTGAAACTATCGTGTAAACAATTTTACCAGCAACCCCAAGTCCGTAATACAACATTTTTCAAATACGTTAGACCTGTGGCGGACGACCACCCGGAAATATGTTACAATACTACGATTTCTGTAGTCTGAAAGAACTTGAGCAGGGCTACAATGGCCAAAGAAAAAATATCCTTTCACAGTAACAGAACATATTAAAATATAGGTAGGTCAGTTACAGTCTGAAGAACTAGTAAGGTTGTTGCACGGTATATGTTTGCACTGTAGGTTGTGCTGAAAAATTTTTGTCAATAAAATATTCGATACGTTGCGCTGTTTCCGATTTAATTGGTTATGAAGTTAACCAGTCAGGTCGTTGCGCGCCGAATTCAAGCGACCTGTCGGAAGGTCGAGGTCATGTGATTAGCGTTGCTGCGTACAGATCGCGGGGTCCGGGTTCGATTCCCCGTCAGGTCGGAGATTTTATCCACCCAGGGACTGAGTGTTTGTGTTGCCCTTATCATTTCATCGCCATTCAGGAATATGGTGAGACTGGACAGGGAAAGGATTAAGAATTTGTACTGGCCCTGATAATTACGCCATTGAGCGCCCCAGAAAACAAAATTGTTATCATCATCATCATCATCATTATCATCATCAGAAACAATCAGTGTCAGTTTCTCTCATAGCTTAGATGATAGTGCACGAGACTGCTCAGCCTTTGGACGGGTTCGATAGTTATTGCCTTACCATGTCCTGTTTTTTTATCTCTCTCTCTCTCTCTCTCTCTCTCTCTGCGCTCTCTCTACGCTCCCCACGATTACTACTGACAATGCGCCCATATTCCGATCGCGGAACTGGTGCTAGCTTCCTCGAGATATCCTGCCTTCGAAGGGGGCAAGTCACCGCCTCTTGCCCTACTCGCTCTGTCTGTCTTGGCTCTGGGTGACACCAGCAGCGCAGCAAGGAATACAGATGGGGCCTCTTCCCAACGTTTCAGCCCGAAAGCATCGCTAACAAGACCTGCTGAGCGGTGCAGGAAACTTGGCGTGCTGCGAATAAAAAATCCACCACACACCTGCTCAAAAAATTAACTTCCACAATCAGACGTTTATGTTTATCGAAAAGGATTTCTATCAGTCAATCAGCAACTCAATCCAGACTTTTGTTGTTTTTCCCTTGCTACAGGCATTAAAAAGAACCTATGAATCCTTTAAAATCACACCTATTAACTTCATTAGAATCATTTTTAATGTCTGATACTTTCTGCAGTGGAACTATTTTCTTCCTGTTCAAGTAAAATGAAGAAGCCTCATCATAATTCACATGATATTAAAACTGAAAATGTGAGAAGTAGCGCGCCACTCTCTAACTTTAACTACAATGTCAGTCAGATCAATACTCATATTTTAGGTCATGATCTCCATGTTCCCAAGTACTACATTTGGTGTGTGTGGTTTGATTTTTCTACAGGAGGAAATAGTGGGCAGAATGTTCGTATAACGGGATGTGTAGCCTGTAGAGAACTTGTACCCTAGGTGCTGTAGTGGAGGACAGGGAGAGAGATAAGTTGGGGGACATAAATGCTGACTGCAGCGACATGGCTGCGCAAGTGCTTCTGAGAAGCAGCTTCTGAGAAGCAGCCCCAGTTGATCATACCTGCAGAGGGACATCTGGCCGAAGCCCTAACCTCCTTCTGCTTGGGGACTGCCAGAAGGGTGCCAGATCGCAAAATTAAAATATTTTACCCGAGGCTGGCAGCAGTCTGGCATGAAGGTAGCGAGTTGGCGGAAAGTGGGTGGAGGAAGCCATTTAAGAGAGAGAGCTGTGAACTGACCTTTGTGCAAATAGTGGGAAGGTTGTGAAACTTCGTTCATTCTCATGTTAGAAGCTGGAACGATATCAGCACAGCAGCTGGTGCATGCGTTTAGTGGACGCGAAACTGTAACTCTCCTGACGCCCGAAAGCCGCCACGTTCTTTTAGCGAGTGGTAAAAGCATGGATTTCATGTGCACGACTGACTGGGAGGCTCAAGAGCCTTCTTCTATGAATGAGATTACATCTCCATATAAATGAGGGACTGTCATCCCGTCCAGGTAGATGTCTTTTGCCGAAACATGATCAAGCATACCGTGAGAATGACGCTCCCTATCGAAAAATCTTTTTTTCTGCAGAGAGAGAGATTTGGAATCGCTGACTGGCTCCTCCGAGCATATTCAAAGTGGAGGCTCGTCCTACTGCTTGGGAACCCTGGTACTTTGTCTGGATTGGCTGCCAGGCCAACAGAACAGTCAAGGGGGTAGATTCAGTGAGTAGAGGGTAGTTAGATAGGTTTGTGCAATATTGGGGCGGTCTCGTTTTTGCTAATTAGGTTCTCATACCAAGGCTTGATGGAAAGTGGTTGTGATTCTTTGCCTTCTTCGTCTTCTGGTCCTCCCCTGGTGGAGATCTTCAGGTCTTTCCCTAGTGGGTGAGACTTGTGGTCTGTATCTTGTGGTGAACTAAGAGCCAGTAGCAGTTTCCAACTGTAGCGACAGTGGAACTGCATATTATCTCGGACATTTCGCGTGACGCGTGGGTCACCAGAGTGAACTTATTCATCTTGAGTCAACCGACTTACATTTGATAATTCCAGCAAGCACCATCCTGGCTGTGAGTGAAACTGATTTGGCCAGACCAGTGAACGGGTGCATTCAACAATGAAATCTGACAGGATTTCAGGGCTCTGATATCGCAGTTTCCCGCATTCTGATGTTCAAAACGCCGGACCGCGTAGTTTGCACATTTTTCGTGGATGCATCGGAACATTACAGCCTGCTACCCGAACCAAAATGCTCTTGTAGGCCGCTCTCCCTCAGGGATCTGTAACGCTGCGTATCTACATCTACATCCACATTTATACTCCGCAAGCCACCCAACGGCGTGTGGTAGAGGGCTCTTTACGTGCCACTGTTATTACCTCCCTTTCCTGTTCCAGTCGCGTATGGTTCGCGGGAAGAACGACTGTCTGAAAGCCTCCGTGCGCGCTCTAATCTCTCTCATTTTACATTCGTGATTCCACGGGAGGTATAAGTAGGGGGAAGCAATATATTCGACACCTCATCCAGAAATGCATCCTGTCGAAACCTGGCGGGCAAGCTACACCGCGATGCAGAGCCCCTCTCTTGCAGAGTCAGCCACTTGAGTTTGTTAAACATCTGGGTAACGCTATCACGGTTACCAAATAACCCTGTGACGAAACACGGCGCTCTTCTTTGGATCTTCTCTATCTCCTCCGTCAACCCTATCTGGTACGGATCCCACACTGATGAGCAATACTCAGGTATAGGTCGAACGAATGTTTTGTAAGCCACCTCCTTTGTTGATGGGCTACATATTCTAAGGTCTCTCCCAATGAATCTCAACCTGGTACCCGCCTTACCAACAATTAATTTTATATGATCATTCCACTTCAAATCGTTCCGCACGCGTACTCCCAGATATTTTACAGAAGTAACTGCTACCAGTGTTTGTTCCACTATCATATAATCATACAATAAAGCATCCTACTTTCTATGTATTCGCAATACATTACATTTGTCTATGTTAAGGGTCAGTTGCCACTCCCTGCTGCACCAAATGCCTCTCCGCTGCAGATCTTCCTGCATTTCGCTACAATTTTCTAATGCTGCAACGTCTCTGTATACTACAGCATCATCCGCGAAAATCCGCATGGAACTTCCGACACTATCTACGATATTTCGGATCGATAAAAATAAGGCCTGTACTCCCACTCTCGGATGCTATAAATCCAACGTAAGTAAAGAGTCAACCACCCTTGTTTCTAAAGCCTTTGAAATGTCAATATAAGCTAACGATAATTTTGAAAAAGTTAATCACAGACGTAGCTCCCACATTTCTGGACCACCACTTACAAAAGTCGCTGACAGTAACATGTGACATCGAACATATCTGTACACTGTCATCTTCCTACATTTGCATGGTATTTACCGAAATAAAAATATTTGTAGGTGTACATAACCTATCAAAACCTCAGTTGATTCTAAAGTGATGTTTTCTGTTTCTCTAGAATGTATTTACAGACATACCACTGCCCAACAGTTTAGGGGATGTGAAGTCACAAAAATGATGTATTGATATGTACAGTACCTCAAAATAAAGTTCAGCTGCTTCACAGTTAGCCCTGGTTTAATTTATTTTAGTTTTAACTTTAAAGAGTGTGCATTTTCGTATGAAATTGGTCTTGTGGTATAGTTATGTGGTAGCTTCGCTACTGTAGTAGACAGTTTTTCTCCACAATTCTTTCTGCCATTATTAAAAAATGGAGTTTTTACTAAATTTAAACTAATGAGAACCAACATCCGAACATTAACAAATTCACAATGGCAGCTCCAGATACAGCTTCGAAAACAGATTGCATTCTTGCAAATAAAAAGACATGAGTAAGAATAGAAATGTGTTATCAAATCACTTTTTGGTAAG